>NC_091717.1:2100000-2317804 GCF_000512605.2 Kwoniella pini CBS 10737 | reverse complement strand
CCCCCTAACCCCCCCTAACCCCCTAACCCCCCTAACCCCTAACCCCCAACCCCCCAACCCCTAACCCCTAACCCCCTAACCCCCAACCTAACCCCTAACCCCCCCAACCCCCCTAACCCCCCTAACCCCCAACCCCCTAACCCCCCTAACCCCCCTAACCCCCTAACCCCCTAACCCCCTAACCCCCCTAACCCCCCCAACCCCCCTAACCCCCCAACCCCCCTAACCCCTAACCCCCTAACCCCCAACCCCCCTAACCCCCCCTAACCCCTAACCCCTAACCCCTAACCCCCCTAACCCCCCCTAACCCCTAACCCCCCTAACCCCCTAACCCCCCTAACCCCCCTAACCCCTAACCCCCCAACCCCTAACCCCCTAACCCCTAACCCCTAACCCCCTAACCCCCCTAACCCCCCTAACCCCTAACCCCCTAACCCCTAACCCCTAACCCCCCTAACCCCTAACCCCCTAACCCCCTAACCCCTAACCCCCCTAACCCCTAACCCCTAACCCCTAACCCCCTAACCCCCCCCTAACCCCCCCCTAACCCCCCTAACCCCTAACCCCCCCCTAACCCCCCTAACCCCCTAACCCCTAACCCCCTAACCCCCTAACCCCTAACCCCTAACCCCCCCTAACCCCCCTAACCCCCTAACCCCTAACCCCCTAACCCCCCCTAACCCCCCTAACCCCTAACCCCTAACCCCCCTAACCCCCCTAACCCCTAACCCCCTAACCCCTAACCCCCCTAACCCCTAACCCCTAACCCCTAACCCCTAACCCCTAACCCCTAACCCCTAACCCCTAACCCCTAACCCCCCTAACCCCCCTAACCCCTAACCCCTAACCCCCCCTAACCCCTAACCCCTAACCCCCTAACCCCCCCTAACCCCTAACCCCTAACCCCTAACCCCTAACCCCTAACCCCCTAACCCCTAACCCCCTAACCCCTAACCCCTAACCCCCCCTAACCCCTAACCCCTAACCCCTAACCCCTAACCCCTAACCCCTAACCCCTAACCCCTAACCCCTAACCCCTAACCCCTAACCCCCCTAACCCCTAACCCCCCTAACCCCTAACCCCTAACCCCTAACCCCTAACCCCTAACCCCCCTAACCCCTAACCCCCCCTAACCCCTAACCCCCCCTAACCCCTAACCCCTAACCCCTAACCCCCCCTAACCCCTAACCCCTAACCCCTAACCCCCCTAACCCCTAACCCCCCTAACCCCTAAGGTTCAACTGGTACTTGGACAACATGGCCAAGCATGGCACTTGGGGAGATCACCTGACCATCAAGGCCCTCTGTTCCGTCCTCAACATCGCCATCGCGCCCTGGGTAAGATGTCTGACGGGACCTTCAGCTGGATGAGGACCGGATCGGACCCCAAAGGTTATATCGCCCTCTCCTGGTCAGTGAGCACTATGAGAACTTGTTCTCCATGCAAGAGGTCTTTCCCAACCTCTAGGACCTTCTCCATAGTTATGTAGTCATCAGTTATATGCCTTATGCATCAGTCACTCCTTTGTTTTCATCCCCCGAAACGTGAAATGGGGCATTTTACCCCACCATACGGCCCGTTTCATCACAACTTGTGCACTTTTCCGCCTCCAACCAATCAAGCTAGATATCTTTAAAGAGCTTCAAAAACGCTTCCTGATGGTATATAACAATCCTCCCTCGGAGCACTCTGGCCCAAGTTAGCGTCCCCGACCCAACCGACTTTGACCGCCCGCCACACGCCCAAAATTACCGCTAGAGGCAATTCGTTCGGTGATTCTAAAAGACATCTAAAGGCTCTATTTAACCATATAATTCACTTTCTCAATCGGTCATTTTTTCGTCAAATCCCCATCCCCGGGAACCCCTTGTAACCCCCTAATCCCCTAACCCCCAATCTGGTCACTTGTAGCCGTTTATAGATGCGCATGGTCATCTTCCCAATCATGCTGAGCATGTATATAATCTTATAAACGGTATACCTAGCAGCCATGAGCCAGAAAAACACAAACAAACCTTTCCTTCAGTTACCCTTTCACCATACGCTGTCTCTCCATACGCTGTTTATCGATATCTGGCCGCACTACTCAACGGTAGACAACTCCAGCAGTCTTTCACCTTCTCATAGTATCTTAGAGATGTGTTCGTAGGGATGTGGTTACCGACACAAGCGCGCAATTCCCATCTTGCCTGCTGGTCTAGCTGGATATACCCCTGAATGCTTGATTCGCCTTCGAGTTGCTAACCCATAAACGGGCATATGTCAATCCGTATCGATCAATCTTAGGCCTGAAGCTGTCACCGTCCACGATTGAAAGTACAACAAATCAACGTGCTAGTCGTGGAACCAAATCCCGTGATCGGTCAGCTAGACATTCATTTATAAATAGAGCCTAACTTGCACTTTGCCTGATATGAGTATTGCCGCAACAAGGCGGTAATGGATGTGTAGACGTTCTCCGTACTCCGAAAACTCCATCTAGATTCGTTCACTTATGGAATGATTCGTCGTCACCTTTAACCCATCACACGAGGAAAGTCTAGTTCAGTCGAATCCTTCCGATTCTAAAGCCCTACAATGGCCGACTCCTCTTGCTGAAGGCTTACAATTTGGGCACTCAACTGCTGGTCCGTGATGAATGATACTTCCAACGACCGCTTCAGAGTCAGAGTCCTATGAAGGGGAATGGCAGCTCTGAGCGTGAACTCAATAACTCGGTACATGCCACTCATGATATAGGCTGCGCTCAAATCGGACCTCGATTCAACAATGCCCATATACAACAATACTTAGTCCTATAAGTTACATTACAACAGCTCCCATTTCTGCTCGCCAATGCTCAATAGCCGACTGAACAACTCGTCCCTCCGTACTATACTCTTCAGCTTGATTGTCTCCTCGAGAGCGGGTATTCTGACTGCCTCGTCGCCTTCCGGAACGCTGGGACGGCCTCTACGGGCTATCTTGATCTCCATTCCCGTTCCTCCTGCTCCTTGAGTATCTAGAATCCACGATGTGAGTGCGCGGCGTGGCCAATTCATCCCTTCCTTCTTGATCGAGACGATATCATTGACCGATATTGTGAGGTCTCCTTTCTTCGGCTCCGACGAAGCATCAATACTGACATTCTTCGCTGCTGACACCCGCCGTATAGTGGTGAAGACAATCCTAGCAGGTGTGAAAGATCCGGAAGGCGCGGAGGGAATCGTTGGAGGATGTATGATGATATGACCTGGGCCGTGTTTGGTATGATTGACGTAGTAACCTGCGAGACTTATCAGTCGCGCTATACCAGTTGAAGAAAATGGACTTACGCGAGGCAGTATCGGGCGCATTCTCTTTGCTCCCACTGGGTAGACGACGAAGAATAGCGTTCGCTGGCCCCTTTTCGTGAGGAATGTTGAGTTTGTCAAAAGCGGTCTACAAATTCATTAGGCCATGACACCCGACCGACGTGAGAAACTCACCTGTGCCAGTCTTTCATAGTCCGGTGTCTTATGACCGGACATCCAAGCGAAACCCTGCAGATCACTAGTCAGCGTCGAGTGCACCACCAATAATACTCACTTCCTCTTTCACCGAACCCGCCTTGTCCCAGCCATGCCTCAATTTTGCACGTAGCCCATTACTCATCTTGGTCTCAGTGTTGGTTAGGAAATTCTTGACCTTGGACTTCTTGCTTTCCGAAGAATGGGTGGATCCGCTATCTGCTGCATCGTCTTCTTGCTGATTCTGATGATTCTCCAACGGCGGCGGGGGAAGCGGTGCCCGCTGGTGTTCGGCTTCTCTCAACAGCCTCAAGACTAATTGCATGTTGGTCGGTACTTCGGATAGGATATTGCTGTTCGTATCGTTCATGATCAGTATGATTCTCACTATGGACCGATTGGACTCACTGTTCGACAATCAAGCTTTCAAACCAATGAGGGTATCTCCGATCCAGCTCCTCGAGACATCCGTCGATGACGGGCTTAGCAAACATGAACAGGCCGAAAGACAAGCCAGTCATTCTGCAGACCAATCTCTCGGAGACAAAGGTAGTGACAACTGTGAAAACTATCAGCGAAGTACAGTCAATGAAAAGAAGGAACAACTCACGCAGCAAAGGAGCTATGATGTACATGAAAACCCTTGTGCGATGCGGGTCGAGCGCGAAGGGAGGTGTGGGGTTCAGAGAGCTGCAGGATATGTCGTCAACAGAGACTCTGTACCCTAGCGTAGAGATGCTTACTTGGCTATCCGCTCCCACTTGTCCGCTATCCCACCTATGATCCTCATCGTCGGTCTCGCATATAGCTCAATCGCCTTTTCCTTGTCGGATTTACCTTCCAGACCTGCAGACTGCTCCTTTCTCTGCATATCTTCTACGATCATCCCATTGACTTCCTCTGTAAATTTCTCCTCCGCTTTCTGTCCACCATCTCCATCTCCGCCAGTTGTGATCGTCGTCATCATACCCATCATGGAGTCAGCCCAGCCATTAGCGCGAGCTTCCGAGTCAGCCATGCCTTGAGATGTCTGTCGTGCTTGAGTCCGATAAGCAGATGGGGGGTCGAAGCAGAATTGTCGGGTAGTAGGCGATAGTATGAGCGATCCAAGGAAGAGCACGAAAGTTGAGAGGATCACTTCAAAGTGCCAAGCAATCGAGTATACCTGTAAGGATATATTAGCTTGATACAGGCGCAGCAGGAGAACTTGTACGCACTAGGAGTGTCACTATTGTTCTGATACCGCCTTCTTCCCATTGTCGAATCCGTCTGATCTCTGTCAAGCATCTCAGTAGTCCAATAACTACAGTGGAATAGAAACGTTCTAGGTTACTCCGCATTTTATCAATAGTGAACTCTTCATCTGGTGAGGCTTGCAGATCCAGACCTCGAGGTATATCGTCTTCCTTCAAGTGTGGGCAGATATGGACGTTCTGCACATGCTGCAAAGACATCGGTTATTCAATTGACATAGCAAACGAGCAAAAGGTTATACATACCTTGTCAAACATACGCAGTAATGCATTGAGATCATCATTGTCTATTCCCTTGACTAGCCTTTTCGCCTTAAGCTCACGCTCAATTTCATCTTGATACTCCTGGGCTGAGGTTCGACTAGTATCAACAGGTGACAAAGTCTTGGACGGAAGATCTTTTGACGAGATTCGACGTGAGGGGTGGACCGGCGGAATCAGCTTGCTCTCGACTCCCACTGGTGGTCCTGGTGCAGTGTCAGTCACCTGATAGTCAAGCTCCATAATGGGTTTTCTGAGTAATTGTGGTGGATGGGACTCAAATGGCTCGACATTTCACACTAGGATCAACAATATAAGGAGCAAGGGGAATCGAGATCAAGGTTGAGTTGAAATGGAAGGCAAAAAGAAGCACGAATTTATTTATACATTTAACGCGTCATGTTGGCGTTCCTGGGTTAATACAAAATATATCGTAATCCATCTTTATCTTATTAGAATTCAAATGTAGTAATGTCAACCCGTCAATTTGTAATCCTTTCTAATCGTTGGTGGACCGATTGCTGACGTAATCGGTCATATTGTCGATTTGCCACCAGGGAATCAAAAGTGACCAATCTTCGGATCCGACTCGTAATTAACCTTGCGATATCGTTATAAAATGTTTAAAACAACCTTCAAACTCCTCTTATTCTTTCTCTCTGTTCACCCTTCTCGCATCAAGAGTCTTCTTCGGCTCTCATAGGCTTATTCGTCCTCCGGAATCTCTTCACAAGCACCTGTCCTCCTAGGCATTGCAGGCTATAGATCGCGATCTACCTACTCTCAATCACCCACACATCCTCTTAACACTCATCTTCCCACTGAACCCTCCGCTCAACCGGAAGCTGCACTTGATCGACATGGCAGAAGCTTCTACATCAACACCTCCAGTTCCACTGCCATCCTCGCATGATCAACCAAAGTCGTACCGTGGCTCCAAGACGAAAACCAATGCACCTAGACCCCAACCAGGTGACGGAGCTTACCTTGCCGCTCAATCCGACAGCAGACACAATGGACTGCATCAGACAAATGGATTCGGTCATCCACCAAATGGTAATAACAGGAATGCTAGTAGAAGAGCAGGATCACATAGAGACGACGTGAGCAATTCAAGGGATCATCCAGCTCACTCTTCTCGCCATAACAACAACGCTGTTAAACCCCAAATAAGGAATGTAGCTAGACCTAGTCAACCCAACAACTCCAACAATACTCTCAATGGTCAATCCTCGTCGACAAATCCTCGAAATCGAGGGCTAAACAAATTCACCAATGGTTCTCACGCTATCCCGCCCAAACCGGTATCGACTAAACAACCGCAACTTCAACAAGCTGGATCATTAGATGCTGAAGCCATACCCTTCACCCCTGGCGCGGCTCTGCCTGTGTCCGATTTAGATGATATCAGCAGTAACAATCATAGCTCCTCTAATGCACCAGATCAACCCACAAATGCATTTAAGAAAAAGAAAAATCGTAATTCAAAGCCGAAATCACAAGATCAACCTACCTCTGATCTACCAACCCAACCAGCTGTCACAAGTCGTAAAGCAGCATTTCAACAAGCTAACAAGTTGACGAAAACCACATCTAGAAGCTCAGCAGAGAACCCTGATTCCGCTTTAGTCACACAAGCGAAGAGACAAACGGAGAAGAAGAAGAAGGATGAGCCGGACGATCTGGTATCTAGATTGACAAGAGGTCTTAGGCAAAGACCATTCCTAGAATGTCCAATCGTGAGTAAACGTTTCTCAGATTCCACTCCAAAATCTGCTCAAGCTAAGCCTTCCTAGTGTTTCAACTTCATCACTCCTAGCCAACAGACATGGTCATGTCTTCCTCCAGATCATGCACCCGAGCCATCTTCTTCTTTAACCCTTCAGCCTAATCCTATCACTGGCTCAACGATCGCATCTAATTACTATTCCGCGTGCTTTACGCCCTTCCATCTGGAATGCATCAAAGATTGGGCAAACTTGAATCTAGAAGACGAAGAGAAGAAAGCTAGAAACGCTGGTAGGGACGGGGAAGATATTGCTTGGAGGTGTCCCGGTTGTCAGAAGAGGCGAGGAGATAGACCGGCGGGGTACAGGTGAGCACAGTATCAGCATTTTATCGAGGGGCTATAGTCAAAAGTGTAAGATAGATGCTTCTGTGGTCGCTTATCTCATCCTCCCACTTCCACTTCGGCACCTCATTCGTGTAACGATGCTTGTGCTCGAAAAAGGCCAAAGTGTGATCACCCTTGTCCACTGTGAGTTGTCTTTCAGTACGTGTTGACAAATGGCTCATTCGCTGCTTAGACCCTGTCATCCCGGTCCATGTCCTCCATGCCAAGTCGCTCTCGTAGTACCTTGCCCTTCCCATCATACCTCGTTGACCGTCAAGTGCTCTGCCGCTACAACAAACAACGCTTCTCTTTCCCCCGTCTGCGATGAAACCTGTTCACGACAGCTGGGTTGCGGTAACAAGGATCATGAATGCCGACAACTATGCCACTTTGGTCCTTGTAAGCCTTGTGATGAAAGAGAAGTAGCTAGATGTTATTGCGGACAAGATGAAAAAGATGTTGAATGTGGATGGGGCAGAGAAAACGACAAAGTGTGCAAGAGCCTCGATGACAACGGAGAGGAAGAAGTTTGGTGGGGCAAGTACGATTGTGCAAGAGACTGTGAGAGATTATTCGACTGTGGTGTGCATCCTTGCAAAGAGGTGAGTTTTTGTATCTGTAGCTCAATCTAGCTTTTCTGACCAATGTCATTACAGACTTGTCACCCTCATCCTATACACCCACTTCACTGTCCTCTATCTCCAGATGTCATCACCCATTGCGCTTGTGGAACGACCCTTCTGTCGTCCATCAACGCCGTCAGGAAAGACTGCTTATCACCTATCCCTACCTGTGACGCTCACTGCCCTAAAACTCGACCGTGCGGTCATGTTTGTCCGAAGAAATGCCATAATGGTCCCTGCCCACCATGCCACGAACAGGTCATTAAAACATGTAGATGCGGTCAGAGTCAAATGTTGGTACCCTGTGATGAGTTGAGGGAAAAGGCGGAAAGGGGTGAAGACGAAGTAACATGTGAAAGGATTTGCAGGACCCTTCGAAGGTGAGTGCTAGAAATAGTATTTTTTCGGATCCCTGTTTGCTCATTCGTCTCATCACAGTTGCGGTCGTCACGAGTGTGGAAGACTGTGTTGCCCGTTATGGGAACAAGCATTCAGAAGTAAGAAGCAGCGAAACGAAGATTTCCAGCAAAACATCGAAGACGATCTACATAAATGCCATCTTACTTGTGGAAGAATGCTTGGTTGTGGAATACATACTTGCCCCAAGCCGGATCATAAAGGCCAGTGTGGAAGATGTCTGCAAGCTTCTTATGACGAGGTAAGCTATCATATCTGCAATTAAAGAACTCAAGCTGATCCTTTCTTCAAGCTGATTTGTCATTGTGGCAATACTGTTGTTTACCCTCCTGTTGCTTGGTGAGTCATCTGACACAACTAACCACAATAAAGCTAAACTCGCCTCCAGTGGTACCACCATCAATTGTCCATATCCTTGCGATCGACCAGAGCCTGCCTGCGGTCATCCGAAATCTCCTCATTCCTGTCACGAGAACCCCGAATGTCCTCCTTGTCCTTATCTTACCGACAAACCCTGTGCATGCGGTAAAGATCTATCTGTCAAACATGTTCGATGCTCCCAAGATCGAGTCTCATGTGGTCAACAATGCGGTGAGCTTTTGGGATGCGGTTATCACAAATGTACGAAATTATGTCACCGACCTGGTGATTGTGAATCTTGTGCTCAAGTATGCAGCAAACCCAAACGGGTTTGTAAACATCCATGTACCTCTACCTGTCACGCTCCTGCGAAATGTTCTGAAAACGATCCTTGTCAAGCTATCGTCACCCAGTCATGCGCTTGCGGGCATCTTCAAGCGAGAACGTCCTGCGGTGCATCAACTACCAATCCTAGATCGAGAGAAGTAGAGCAGCTTAAATGCAACTCGGAGTGTGCGGTTAGACAACGGAATGCTAGGTTGGCTGAAGCATTAGGGATCAAGCCAAGTGAAAGAGGCTTAGAGGTATATGAAGATGAGTTGAAAAGCTTTGCAAGTCAGAATCACGGGTTTGTGAAGATGGTAGAAACTACTTTCGAGGATTTCATCAAAGGTACTAGACAGAGTATGGTGTTACCTCACAGTGAGTGTTCAAGAACTTGTCAAGAGATTCACTGATGAACATATGCTCATGGATTTTGACTTCCTACAGTGCCTCCTGCCAAGAGAGTTTTCGTAATGTCGTTGGCGGATCATTATCGACTCACTAAGGAGCTGGTAGATCAAGAGCCCAATCGATCTGTCCAAATTCGCCGAAGGGTAGACACCCGATCTCCAAATCCCTCACTTAGCTCTTCCGTTAATCCAGCTACCACTGTCGCCCCTCAGACTAGACTGATGACTAACCTAGGCGGAGGATGGGGCAGATCAGGTGGAAGTACCGCTGCTAGTGTAGTTGCTGGACAATCAGGGGCTACGCCATCTGGAGCGGCAGCTTGGGGCAGCACGAATGGATCCTCCTCGAATCGACCTTCTAGGGTACCTACACCTGTTGCGCCGATTCTGAGGGAAACTTCGAGACCCGCTTCTCCGCGGAGGCAGCCAGCCAGAACGAACGAAGGAGACGATGACTGGGATGTCGACTTATAGCTGGGTTGGGTTGTGAAATAGGTATAAACCTATAGAAGTAAGAGTGAGGGATTGAGAATAGCAAGGTTAAGCAATGTTAGTGTAAAACATTGCTTTATATATCTGCATCCTCCATATACCCTTTCGCGGACCGATCGAAGAAAAGATGCATTGTCGTCATGTCATGTCGTTATTCGTCAATTATAAGCGGGACTGGTCGGTTAAATCTAACTCTGTATCTTGTGAGATGATGTATGTTCAACGCATGAGGATTAATCATCATAGTTTCCTCCACCTCCTTCATCTAGCAGATTTCACCATGATTAGCATGTCGTTCAACAGCGGGATTCTAAAAGTCGAATATGACTGATCACTCACCTTCATCCCCTCCGCTATCATCATCCCCTTCACCATTGTCAAAGTAATTCGCATCATAATCTTGGTGATCTTCCTCTTCCTCGTCCTCCTCAAAGTCAAAGTCTTCGTCCGAAGAAGGTGGTGGTGATTCCTGCAATGAATGACTCATCCGATCAGCTTTTAGCCCTTCCTCATTGAATGACAACATGGGCCTGTGAGTACACGCGAACGGATACTCTGCATCCGTTGACATATGCTCGTGGATGAAGCTACAACCAGACCAGAACTTACCTCTTCCTCTGCATTGTCATCTCCTTCTTTGTCTAGGTCTTCTATCTTACGTCTCTTCTTTGGTCCTACAGTGGATAAGCACAGTCAGTCTAACAGAGAACATGTGCCGTGCGGTACCTATCATATGTATTGAGAGCGACTGGACGAATTCACTTACTCTGTGTAGGCTTTTCGCCAACTCCTTCGAAATACCCTGCCCACAATGACGGCGGAAACATAGCTGAATCCAATTTCATAATGGTGGGATCGAGTTTTGATGGCCCAGCTTTGGCTTGTGCTTGGGATCGATCAGAGTAAGATTCGATCTCTAGACACGGTGACAAGTGCAGTTAGGATCCGACGTGGTGATTAGATACATGGGGCATTGCTGAATAGCATATCAAGATATCAGCCGGAATCTGTTGCTCACCAATACCAATGACTTTTCTTTCTCCAGCAATCCTCCACGGAGGCACATAACCCGTTGGCACGGTTGCGCTTGCAGTTGAAACAGCCTTTCCACTCATCAAAGTCGAGTTCAGTGAGATCGTAAGTTGCATCATCAACAATTCGTCTTCATCCGGTCCAGATAGGTATGCTGTTGATGAATTACCCAATGGCTGAGCAGCAGGTGAAAATAAGCTTAGGTCCAACAGATGAGAGATCGACCGACTTACAGGATATAACGCACCCCTCCTCCCAGGATCCATTTTGAGCTTATCCATCGCATCACTCCATTCTTGCCTTGAGAATGCACCGTATCCTCCCGGAGGCATTCCTCTATCTCCACCTGGTCCACCACCTCTTCCTCTTCCCCTGAATCCACCTCGAGACATGGTGCAGTGATTTTACGAGATCGAATTGGAAGAGCTGAGGAAAGGTAGAGCTTCTATGTGTACGTTGTTTGACCTTAATCGTGCTATATCATTGAGCATAGATACATGTAGGATATCGAATGATTAAAATGAAAACAAAAAAACATTTCTTCTAATGATCATCCTCCACTTTTAAGGTTACTCTAAACTGAAAGTGCCACATTGGGAAATACCGTATGGTGGAGGCTCAATGGATAAACAGGGTACTCACATAAGATCCCCACTGTAGATCTCCCCTCGTTTGTATCCATTATCATCATTATCACTATCTATTTTATCATTTGTTTTTATCAATCTACTTTTAGATGGTATATCCTCTGTAGGATTCAGTATCGTCACAGTACTACCGCTCAACACTACGCGCTCAGTCTCACTCCACCAGCGATATGAGTATCAATAAGAAGGGTAAAGCCGTTGACGTACCTACGGACGATGACACTAGTGAGTTGAATTGTTGCTGGGCTGTCAATGTCAAACATGGCTGTGTCTAGGTCTTGGTCATGACACCGGACTACGAACCGCATCTTCTTCACTTGCCCCCCCGAATTTTGATATCACGATCCGCAATCGATCAAGCAATGGACTCCACCCATTTTCATGCATGCTCTACGCGCTCTAGTTTGTCGAAAAACTTGCTAATGAACGAACGTTCTTGATTTTCTTGTCTACTTCCTACGGCTACATCGTTGTCCTTGAACTGCTCAATGTGCCAATCGTTTCTCTGCCAACTCGACAAAACCATTACCGGTTGTCCCTGCACCGTCTCGAAATTGTTCGTCTCCTACATTACAACTACCTGTATATACACTTCCTAGCCCTTCAACCCTTTACCGATGAATCCGGCGCACCAGCTACTCTGCCCGAAGTGGGCAATGGAGGGGAGGAGAGCAAGGTGAAAGTGTTGCTGGGCCTCATGAAGAAGTGAGTATTCACTTCTCTAGCTTCCCAAGTAATTTGAACATTGCTTCTTTCTCAGAAGGCTGAATTCGTCCATGAATCAATACTGATTCACGTACACCTTAGGTTGATGGGCGTAAAGGACGTAGCCAATCTGTATGTCATTTAGCTCATGCCGAAGATATGTCAATGGAGATGCTCACATTCATCATTTAGACGAATATCTCTACCTGCTTCTTTGCTTGAACCTATACCAAATTTGGAATATTGGCAATACGCAGATCGTGCTGATATCTTCGCTGCGTAAGCTGTGTCCGAGCCTTCCATCAATTGTACGTCACTGACTTTACGAAACGCTCAAATATAGTATCGGTGATTCGGATGATGAGCTAGAACGGATGTTAGCTGTGTTGAGGTTCTCCTTCAGCAAGGAATTGAAATTCATTAGAGCTAGATTGGGTAAACCTTACAACTCCGCGTTAGGTAAGCTACTACCTCTACATGCATCGAGCTCTGATCGTAATCAAATCGTTTCTCCTTGTTTCAGCGAAGCTGATCGCTATCTTTGCTTTCAGGCGAACATTTCCGTTGTTCCTGGCGATTGCCGCCAATAGTGATAGATAAAGAGACTGGTGAACCAGTGATCAGAACACATATCCACGTTCCAATACCTGGTGAACCATCTTATGGTGGGCAGGGAGGTTCTGGGTGGACTACCCCTATCCTAGGTCCTGAACATGGGGGAAAGCCAAACAGCGAAGCCAGGTGGGTTGATGAGTCTAATCGCCCTTGATGGGATATAAACTAAGTCGTGCATGGTTCAGCTCGATCGTCTCAAGCTCTTCCAAAGCTTCGAAAAAGCAAGGCGCTCCTCTCAGCTTAAAGCAATCCAACAAATCCTCCGATACGATCAGTATCAATCGAGCCATTCCAGGTCCAGGAGATGAGATAGAGTCAGATCCCGATGCGGGTGTGGTCGATTCGGAGAAAGTCACCGTAGTCTTCTTGGTACGTCTGTTCTACCAATCAGAAATGGTCACTCTAAGTTAGGTCATCCGACTTTGCAGTGCGAGCAAGTCTCGCATCATCCACCAGTCTCGGCATACTATTACACCTGTCCGGAGAAGGGTATTGAAGGATATGGTATGGATCAAATCTCGGCAAAGGTATCAGGAATGTGTGAGTCTACATACTTCCAGAATTGCTATTGGCCATGATGACTGACAATCTGCCTGGACACAGCCGTCAAAGTTGGTCCAGGTTCAAGTAATCATGGTATCTTCCTGCGAATAGCAAGAGACGGTCCAGGCAAGGGTGAAGTGAGTCTCCCCATCCTTCCGCTGGTAATGATTATACACAAAATGCTCATTCATATACCCACCAGGAATACCAAATCACCCATCCCTTTGCTTCGGTGAACGGTATTCTGAAGGGTTCATACTACGGTACCATCTCCGATCAAATCCAAATAACATGTAGAGGCGGTGACGCAGGAAAGACCAAACTACGTGCTTTGATAGATTACAAAGATGAGGTGAGTATCACGAACAAGTGGATTGACATTTCCCGACGCAACAACCGCATACTGATCGGTTCTGTACCAGTCCTGGATTGGAAAGCCAAGATTCCTGTTAGATGGTATCATTTATCGGTACACCGTTGGCAACGAGACAGAAGAAAGCTGGACCAAAGCCAAACAAGTACCTATGGATAAGGTTGTAGCAAATATCGAAGGGTCATGGATGAAGGAGATACGATACAAGCTGAAGGGTCAGAAAGTGAGTGGTTAATTCAGGCATACAATGGAGCCATCATCTTGGAAAGCAGTAATGATTGACAAGGTCGGATCACAGGAATGGAAGACTCTTCTTGATCTCGATCTTCTCGCTTTGATTCCCAAAGATGTCAGACCACTCGAGGAACAGGACGAGCAGGAATCTCGTAGATTGTGGGATCCTGTCACGCAACATTTGATAGGGAAAAACTGGGGTGAAGCTACTAGGCAGAAACAAGTGATAGAGCAGAAGCAACGGGATAAGGCTGCTGCCCGGAAAGCCAACGGTGAAGAGTGAGTTCAAATGTCAAACTGCTTTCGGTGCATTTTCTTTGAGCTAATCCGCAGTCGATATTAGGCATCACTCTCGTTACTTTGAAGCAGATTGGGAAGGTGGTCGACCAAAATTATCGGCTGAAGGACTAGAAGCGATAGAATCTGAAGTGAAACGATTAGATGCCAAGTCTAAGGAGGATGATACAGATATATAATCACTAGATGAGGACATCGGAGGAAGAAAGGTCAGAAGAGCTTGGCTTGACGCAGAATGGTAGGGGTTTTGCAGATCTGTGTGTCATCGCCATAATCAGGCTTCAATAATACTGTATTATCAATTAATTCGGAATCGATCACCATTATATGTAGACTCTCTTAGATACCGTTGTCAATAGGTTATGCAGCATAGTAATTTAATAATCAGTCGGCCGCGGTGTTCAGTCTGAACGAACTATCATTGTCTTCAGACACACTTGTTGCACACCTCAACCCATGAGAAACATTGAGATATACATCTGCTTGACATACTGCTATTATGTGTTCCTTTTCAGAAGTTTCATCCTTACCTCTTAACGTGCCAATCTTTAGCTAACTCTGGGACTACGTTGATTAACCTCGGACATTCCCAGTGACATCTTGATCCCCAGGTCGTTCAGCCTCAGCTACTTTCACCTTGTCTTCAGGTCCGCCGTCGCCTTCAAAGTCATCGGCGTGCGTTTGTCTGAGAGGTGGAGTGTGTTTGTTAGCCAATCGATCCCATAAATGTACTTTGCGAACAGATATGATAGTGTGAGGGTTCCATCTACTCACCTGCCGGTCAATTTACTCTGTTCCCCTCCTTCCTCATCGGGTATAGGTGGATTTTCACCCCTCTTTGTTCCTCCAACTTGCACAGTCGATCCGGGGAAGTCGGCAGTGACGTTCTCGTTCACTCCGGAATCGACACCTAAACATGGTTATTAGAGACTAGTTCTGTAACAGTATGTCCCAACGAAAAACGATCACTGAACTCACTGGAATCACTTTGTCCCTTGCCGCCTCCCGATACAGCTTGTGGGCTGTTGATGCTAGCTTCGAGCTTGTTAATTTCTTCTTGAACTGACATTGTGTAAGTTAATTCGTATAGCTTTTGTATGTCTGATAGAACAAATGATATAAACGTAGATAGCTATACGGCTTAAGACATATGAAATTGTGAACACATGACCTCCCACATACTCATTATTCAGTGTGGATTGGTTGGTGACGTCAATTACGTTGACTGTATCCGATTGACGTACATCTGCGACAATCGTATGAAGATAGATTCGATCCACACCTGTGCAACTATATAGACTAGTAGGGTTTCACGTGATAGCATGCGATGGAAGGAAGTTCCTCTTTCTACGGCTTTATCGTCATGTATGTACTCCATAACCCTACTAGGCATTCGCCAATCATGGACAGCTTAAAGTGATTTTACTAGAGTCGACAGTAGTGCCGCTATATACCAGAAGCTGTTGGCCGGTCTTCAATGAAGGGCATTTCTTGATCGAATTACTGTACTCGATTTGAATCTGAGGTTTGCCTGCCTTCAAGAATGGATCATACTTTTCACATTCGTCATACTCATGCTGTCAAAGGGTATTATAAAACATAATCAGTAAGCTTTCCAATGCAGCCCGCACCCACCAAGAACAACTCACACAAGATTCAATGACGTTAAAATCAAAGGCGTTGACCAAAGATGTAGTCCAATTTGTGGACTTGCCGGAATCTGGGTCGGTGATCAAATCGCCTGAATTTTTCAAATCAATACCTAACCCGTTCGATCGGGCGGTAACAGATAGCCAGAGAAGATAATCGACCTCGTTCTGCTTGGTGATACCGAAATTTTGCGTGTTTGTCCACTAAGGAATTAGTCAGTCTTCAGTCAAAGTGAAGGATACGAGCAAGTCATCGTGAAAGCAAGTAGGACTGGTGGAACGAAGACTCACAGCATCGACATTGTCAGGATCGACAGCATCACATCCCTTGGCAGCAGCCGCCTTTATCCTAGTCGTCATGATTTCCTTTATATTCTTCAAACATTTATCGCTTCGGATATCTAACCACCATTCTCCCCATTCTCCCAACAGGTTATTGTTTGCCCCTTGACCAGTACATTTGCCGGCAGAATCCGTGGTAACATTCTGACCGCAATAGCATTCAGGTAGGAAAGATTTGGCATCGGTTCTGTTCAGAAAATCTGTCAGAGCATGTCTCTTAATATGATACGGGCAGCTCACCTGAAAGGTTCCCAAGTTCCTGCACTGAAGTAACATCCCACTTTCTTTCCCTTTGCATGATAATTGGCTCTGTAAGTACTGTATCAGCTGGTCCAATGTCCAGTCAGGTCTGAAGAAGGAACTCACATCTGTTCAGTCGTACTTTGAGCCATATCCACAATATACGTTGTCTTGTTGAGGGATAATTTAGACTGGGTCGTGATGACAGGAGCGGCAATAGGTTGATTATCTAAATCATAAATGAATGATGTGGATAGGTTAGGAGAAAATGGAGTAGCACTTCCAGTAGCTACCAAGATAACACCACTTGAGCTTGTCCTACTAGCAGACTTATCTTCTGATGACGAGCTTCTGGCATTGGCTGTCGTGCTGCTCTTTGAGGCTTTGCTATCGCTTTTGGAAGTTGAGCTCGATGATGTAGCCGATTTGTCGTTTGCTTTAGTGCTGGAGACGAACGTGGAAGAAACTTTGCTAGGCTTTGAAGCGTTGTCGTCGCTCAACGATGTGGATTTTGGTGAGGCTAATGGAAAGGATACTGCTGAAGCCGATATACCGGCTGATGCGGTAACGGTCACTGTAGCTGTGACAGTCTCAGTGACGGTCAAGGCGCTACATGATGATACAGAACTCTAACGTTTCTTGTCAGTTTATAGACAGGCGCCTTAAGAAGAAGGAAACCGGGGACTCACAGATTGTTCCTTAGCCAAAATCGCTGGTAGCACAAATACGCTAGCGATAAAGTGTTTCGAGGCGACCATGATACCGAAGCGATGTATGTTTCAAGGATGTCAAAACGAAGACGTCTAGTGAATTCAATCGCTTATATAACTATCACGAAGGTTGTTGAACAGTCCTTTCCTGCGTTTGGTTGGATTATGTGTACACCGCATCTTGAAGAGAGGTCTCGTCTGTCTACACTATCCTTGCCCCCGGAAACCATTACTTCCAAGGCACTTAATTGACTTGTCGTTGTAGATGTTCAACTTAAATTACCCATCTCGTCAAAATGATCGACAAACACAGCTTTGAGTTTTCAGAAATACGTAAATCACGGGTCGGCTGTTCCTGGTGGCTTATTTGGCTCTTCTTGGTTGTATATTATACGGGAATAGCAAGAATGTCGAATTGAGGGCAGTTTTAAAAGCATCTACTCCTCCTCTGCATTCTCTCGGGGAGCATAAACACAGCAAGGAAGGCTGTGTTTGCCTCATATCGGTGAAAGCGAAAGCAGGAATCTAATGTAGACTGTTAAATCGTCGGTAGCCATTTATGACTAGTATGAACACTTCGGCATCTTCCGGTTTTCGTCAGTCTATCTCCTCTTAAAATGTCAAAGCCAAAACGCGTTCGACCAGATGCACCGAAAAGATCCGACTAAATTCCAGCGTTTCGAATGCACAATCCAGATGTACCATAACAGCACCTTATGCCAGCTCACCGCACTGCCCTTCCATCAACACCGCTGCACCGCAAGCCAAATCATGTCCGGACGTATCAAGCGTGCGAGTCTTGCCGAGCGGCCAAGTTGAGATGCGATTTGGGAAGTCCAGATGCTCCTCATGATCCACCTTGTCGGCGTTGTTTGAGGACTGGTCGTCAATGTAACTTCACGAGGACTTATCAGCGCAAAACAGCGAAGACTGATACACTCTCGCACATACATACACCTGATGTTCTGATTGATCCTGCGCTTGGTCTTGAAGATGATATTCACCCTCATCCCGAGTAGGTACAACCTGTTCACTTGCGAATATGCCTAATCCGCTGACATCCACATGTTTAGACCTTCGATACAGCCTTCTTTACCAAGACATGACAATAACGATCTGGGAGAATTCAAATTTGTACGAGGAGAAAGACTTGAGAACCCGGCGGATGCTTTGAGGATACTATGCGCAGCGGCGGAGGGTGAAGATAGCAAGGCGGGAGACGCAACGAATGTTTCGATAGATTATACCGTTGGAACAGGATTATGGAACCAATGGGTACCTGTCAGAGATGGGTTATTGACGTCGGACGAAGCCACAGCTTTACTATCATAGTGAGTGATATCATGTTATCTCGATTTGACTCCTCTGATGAGCGTTTCATAACAGCTTCGGCACACATCTCAATATATTGCTTCCCATAGTGCCTACACAATTATTTCAACCCGAAAATTTCCCTATTTTGCTGCGTGAGCCTTTATTGCTTGCTGCAATGATATGCACAGCTTCGAGATATATGGACCTGGGACAGTCTTTCAATCCCTCCGAACCTCGCCGCGCCCGAATTGTGCAGAATAAAATCACACACTGGCTAAGGGAAAGGATTGGATTTATAGCAATGGGAGAGTAAGTCCATTGGTCGTTGATTGCTTGCATTCATTACAGCTCTCCACAACCGCTGAATCACTCCACATAGAACTTCGTCGAGGACCATTGGAACGGTCGAAGCGTTGCTCATCCTCAGTGAATGGCCACCTCGCGCTTTACTCCTGTCCGATAACAGTATCAATGTCGCTTTACATCCCAGTAAAAGTCCGGGTAACCCGTGCAAAGTGTACGATGATCTCTCTTGGACAATGATTGGATTGGTGAGTGAGGCGAGCTCAAAGCTCAATTAGCTGATCACTGTCACAACAGGCTGTTCGGATTTCGCAAGAACTGGGATTGCATGATGAGAAGGCTTATCCTTCCGAGGCGCAAGAGGAGTGGTCGGTACATAGACGTCATCGTACATGGATCTGTGAGCTAATCCAGTACTTATGCAAGAACATGGGCTGACAAATGAACAGATTGTCAGGCGGCGGACCGGCAGTAAGTGACTCCCCTATCAATGATCCTACACATTGTTGAAGAAGACGCAGTGCATCTGTTCGTTTAGGTCGCGGATCCCTCATTCAAGGTAAGCAGAGATCGATTTCCCGCCGCTACACTATTGCTGATACGTGTTCATCCTTCAGCCAGTGAGTCAGAGCTTGAGTAATTGGACAAACCTGATAAATGTACAGAAATGCCTACTGGTTGGTGGGATGTGTTAGGAGAATACAGTCGCCTATCTGGTGATGAGACTTTTCCTTTCCCTCGGGTACAGGTGAAATGGAAGGATATTATGCTGGTGGCTCAGCTCACACATGTACGCTTATTCTGGCCATCCACTCTTGCGTCTAGGCTCATGTCGTCTCTGTAGATGATCGGTTTGATACAAGAGCAATTCTATGATTCAGCAGACGTAACGGCGGAGTTGATAAGGACGGGAAGATTTGAAACCACTTTACACAGGTTGAAACCTGAGTTGGAAATGGCTTGGCATATAAAGGCGGGAGATTTACCTACATATGATTTGTTCAATCATCAAGGAGCTTCTTTTAGTGAAGATGAATTGAGGGAGCTAAGATGGCGTCTGGATCTAGACTACATCAGGTATTTATACTTCTCGCATCATTTCCGAAGAAACCCTAATCTTATCTTGTTTCAGGCTGTATAGTAATGCTATAGCCATGCGTGCGGCTCAAGCCCGTGTCATGAGGCGACATTCGGTACGTACCTACTGATTATGTCTGTATGACAGCCATCTTACCTGTATATTTCAGAAACGGAACCAGCACGATAGAGTCTTTCAAGCTAGTGTGATCAACTCGACGGAAGGCCCATTTATCATCGAGGCTGTGGATGCTGCTGTATCTTTGGTTAAATACGGGATAGCATTGCATAAAAAGGCAATACTGCGATACTGTCCAAGTGGAGTTTTCCTCAGACTGGTAAGGCCAAAGTCTCATGGCATAATTTGGCACGTTATCGCTAAAAGTATACCTAGGTCTTCGCGAGTGTCTTCTTGATGAAGGTGAATGTCATCTAAGCCAATCACTGATGCATGTGAAGCTGACAATCTCCCCAGGCGGTGTCTTTCGGAGCTGTTGGCCAACCTGAACAAGAGATCGTGGACTTACAGTATGCTCTCATTCAAGCTTTGTCGAACGCTAGTGTCGACAATGAGCACGTTGCGGGTTATCTAGCGACGATGCTTAGTCGAGTCTTCCCCTCCATACCAACAGGACCAGCCAGAGCAGCACCAACCGAAGTGAACAACACCACAGATGAGATACCGAACACGGATACAACCAATATCCTTTCGCTATTTGGTTTCGACACGGAGATATCACCAAACCCAGGATACAACAGTCATCTGGAATCACTATCTGGCTTCGGCTATGATCCAAGATCAATAGTATCCGACATCGAGGAGATGCTTGCTGTGACGGAACATTTCCAATTTGATTTGCAGCAGCCTATGCTCTAAGTTCCGACATTCATCCGGAGGAGTATATTTATATACATATAGACTACTCATGCAATGCGTGAGATAAGTTCCGCATGCTTACGGACAAGCAGACAGGCTTGTGAGCAATCCCCCTACAAGAGTGCACAGTCGATCGATGCGGAGCAACAGAGTCATGATTTGTCCCATCTTATATCTATGCTATAATTCCCAAACCCCATCTGAGCCCCGCGAACGACAGATTCAATGCACACTTCAAGACATACTGCACATACTTTTGTTGTGCATGCAGACTATGAGACATAGAATGATTTGTCCTGCATTGTTGTACGTCACACGTTGCAGATCTAACAAAGGATGATCAGACTTTCTGATAGTGTATCACTACCCAAAACAACGCATATGAGAAACAAAAAGATGATCCTGAATAGACCATATAATGAATCCCCCTTACCAATCCATATCCCCTATTCGACATATATGACAATCGCAACTTCTCCTGCCATGATGAGTCATTCCCGAGCTGCAACAGCTTTACCCCAAGAATCTCCGTTGAGTGAAGCGCCTCATGCAACGCACGATCTGAGAAAGATTGCAAAAGAAATTCAACAACCATCACTCAAGTCATGGTATAAGCAGCGTGAGTATTCAATACTCGCCATTCTCGTCATCTTCTCTGATCAATGTAATACCTGTCTAAAATAGTTCACGTCGCTCTGGTGAGTATCATCACGCGCAAGACTATTCATCACTGCTAACAATTGTCTTTCGTAGATTGGCGAGTTCGTCGGCACGTTCCTCTTCTTGTTCTTCGCATACGCCGGAGTCACGGTAGGCAAGACTGCTTTGGGTGGTACACCATCGACTACAGGAGAGTATCTGGTCTTCTTACTCTTTGCAGCAACCAGTTTTGGAGCTAGTCTTGCAATCAATGCCTGGATCTTTTTCAGAGTATCCGGAGGTCTTTTCAATCCAGCGGTAAGCTGTACTTCAATCGGTGCTGTATTTGTAAAGCTGAGAAATCGTCAGGTTACTGTGGCTTTCGTATTCACCGGTCTTATGCATCCTCTCAAGTGAGTAACCGTGGAAATGGATATGGGTGTTCCCGCTGAATGTACGGAGTTGTGTTTTAGAGGATTAGCTATCTGCGTGATTCAGCTTCTAGCAGGGATCTCTGCTGCCGGGGTAGTGGCTGTACTCACTCCAGGCAAACTCAGTGCTGATAATACCCTGGGACGTGAGTCGGTTGACGTGCAGGGAATAAATGCTGATGAACCATGGAAAAGCCAATGTCTCGATATTACAAGGTCTTTTCATGGAGATGATCCTTACTGCAGAACTAATACTTACTATCTTCATGGTGAGTCGGGGCATGATTACGTTTGAGGTATTAGACTAATTTGTTTGATGGCTAGCTTGCGGTCGAGAAACATCGCGGTACTTTCATAGCTCCTATTGGAATTGGTATTGCCCTCTTCATGGGTCACATGGTCGGCATATACTATACTGGAGCTGGCCTCAATCCTGCTCGTTCACTTGGGCCGGCAGTTATTGAAAAGGAATTCCCGAGTTATTATTGGATATACTGTGAGTATGTCGTTCGGATATGATTCAGAATTAATGGCATCATCAATAGGGATCGGTCCACTCCTTGGCTCTTTAGTAGCATCAGTCTTCTACAAGGTTCTTCGGATCGCCGAGTACTACACCGCCAACGAAGGTCAAGACGATGATGGATTGGCGCAAAAGACAGTCTGAAGCGTCAAGTAAACTCATTTCCAGAGAGTCTGAAGTAGATCGCATGCATAGACTTGCTCGCCAAGTCGAACGAAACGAGTTCTATACGATTCATGCATCTATATTTGCGTAAAGCAAAACTTCATTATATCACGTTGAGAAAAGGGAAAGACGATAGATAGTGAATGCTTGATTATGTATGTTTATTGGCAGAGCAATTCCAGAGCAAGAAATTTACTGGGACCGAGTCTTCTCAGGTTCATGAGATTTTGATCGGGAAACGCTCTTGAGATCTTCCCTCTCTGGAGTGGGCTTCTCCTTTCCTGCTTTTTTGGGCTGTGAAGATTCCGTCAGCGAGAAGAGTCTATGTTGTTTGACAAACAATACTTACAACTCGCACCAGCCAGTAGAAACCGATAGCGGCAATGATATTAACGATGATATATACCCACATGAGACCGAAATTCCTCCATCTACAACAAGAAGAATCAGCTAAACCGTTTCGAATATCAATAGGATCATCGAAATGCTCAACTTACCGGTGAGAGTACGAAATATTGAAATTGTTCAAGAATGTATTCGTACTATCGAGAGAGCAGAATTGACAGTTGCTCGTGGCGTTTTCGTCCAAAAGATAACCACCGGCAGTACTCGTGTAAGCAGTGAGGTATTCACTACAGGTCTGGCCAGCCGGCGGCTCGAATACCGAGTATTCGACTTCGGAGCATACTACATTTGTGTTGGCGACAGCGACACTGAGAATTCCCTCGACTAGGTATGTGAATGGAGAGACTCGATACATGAATTTCCAGAAGCCGGGAAGGGAGTTGTAGACGACCAAGACACTGTACAGCCAACGTAAGCAACTCTAATAGGGATTCTGATAGTAGGCGACGTACCCATTGAATATCAAACATAAAGAAAACATCAATTGAGCGATATTACCCGCTGCTTCGGCTTGATCCATACCAGCTACAATAGCGGTGGCAAAAGTAGAGGTAAAGAGGAAGAAGACCTGCATGTAAAGCCACATGAGAGCCCCTCGTACGTGGACCGTATTTGTTGGTACAGCATTTCGATAGTAACCAATTGGGTAGTACCAGCAGAAGAAGAATAATGTACCAACCAGCACTGAGGTGGAAAGGTCAGCCGAGTTGAGTCGAAGTCCACGATGGTAGACTCACTGGACCAAGGTATCTCAACTACGATATTACTCAAGATGAAAACCTTCCAACTGTATGTCTTTGATGGCCGTTCCCGAGATTCGTACAAACTTCGCTGGACGACGAAGTTAGGCATAATTTGTTGGACTAGTTGGCCAAAGATCAGGAATGACATGAAGGCACTGAACAATTGCGACTGAAGACCTTGTTGCGATGTGTCGGCTTTGAAGAATGAGAAACCAATGAAAAGAGCCTAAAGAGCATGGTCAGTATTATCGCCCGTTGCCAGCAATGGAATCCAACGTACGGATGAAACAGCAAGGAATAGTTTGGAATAAATGTAAGATGGAGTTCGCCAATATTGCTCGAAGATACGCTTGAGGACGACGACAAATTGAGTACCGAATGGAGCCGCAAACTCTGCGTATGCAGCTTTGTCGGCCTTGTCGACCTTGGATTGGTCTTGCGCTGGAGGTCCGTTGGCTTTCAATCGATCTAATTCCTCACGCACAGCAACACGCTCGGAGCTTTCAAGCCACTGCTGATGCCAGTCGACATCCGTGTGACTACCTGGCGCGGCACCGATAGCAGCCAACATCCATTCAGCTGGATTCTCACCAGGAGGGCATTTGGGTGCGCCATTCTTGACAAAGTAGTCAATGAGGATATGTGACCCTTTTCCAACTTCTCCGAAGTAAACAGTTCTACCTCCTTTAGCCAAGAACAATAAACGATCGAAGTTTTCGAATAGGATAGCCGAAGGTTGATGGATAGTACACAAAATAGCTTGTCCGTTCTCAGTAAGCTTTCTGAGGAGCTGCAAGATATTCCAAGATGTTTGCGAATCTAAACCGGAAGTTGGCTCGTCAAGGAACAACAGAAGTTCAGGCTTAGCGACAAGCTCAACCCCAATGGTCAACCGTTTCCGTTGCTCGACGTTGAGACCTGACATGACATCAGCGACATCCAGCCAACGCGCCATTATCCCCCAAATCATTACTCACCTTCACCGGGCACCCCGACTACCGCATCTGCGTAACCGTCCATTTCTAGCAATTTCAAGACCTCCTCAACATACTCATACTTTTCCTGTTTAGTGACATGTTTAGGTTGTCTGAGCAGAGCACTGAACCGCAAAGCTTCTCGGACGGTACTGGTTTGAAGATGAAGATCTTGCTGTTGTACATAACCGGTCTTCCGCTGGAAGGAGACATCTCGTTGATGACCATCGACAAGCATTTCTCCAGTGACTACACCCATAGTAACACGAGTAGCCAATACATCTAGTAAAGTTGTCTTACCAGCACCAGACACACCCTATGCGATGGACCCATCAGCGAAAGCCATGATTAAAAGTGAAAATATAGCTTACCATTAAAGCGGTAAGGGTTCCTGGTTTGACCCATCCGTCAACATGGTCTAAGATACGCCTAGTCTCTTTCTTGATTTTGATATCATATACCACATCTCTCCATGAGAAGATACTTGTTTGTCTTTGAATAATAGCGGTGTTGACGTTGCCGTTTGACCCAATAGCATCGGAAGGCTTGACCTTGCTATCACCCACGGATCCTTCTGATTCGGTATCGCTGCTCTTGGATGAACGCAGAGCTTCAGGGATTTGGCCTTTGGGGTACACCAGAATCTCTCCTTTGGATTGCTTTTCGGTGATCACCTCTGCAATTCACCAAGTGTCAGTCGAGCCGGACAAGAAAACAGGTAGGACTTACCTGTAGCGCCAATGTAAGTAGCAAAGAAGAAAAACATGAACGCTAACAGAATACCAAAGTTCCTCCATTTGTGACTATGCACATACTCGTAAGACAATTGAAGATAGGTATCACCATTGACCACACTCGACCCCGCAGTTGCGCCGACAGTGGAGCAGACGTGATTTAGAGGATCGACGTTGGCGTAAGCGGGAATCAGAGCTGAGGGAACATAAGTCGAACAGGTGAATTCTCTACCGTGGAACTCGTTGATCATGAGCGATTCAAATGCGTAAGCAATCGGATCGATATAGTTGATCCATCGAGACCATCCTCGCATATATGTGACCGGAATAGCAAAACCAGTGTAGACAACCAAGCCGATCATGATGATTGATGCGGGTGTCATCGCCGCGACGAATTGACGAGAGACGGAACCGATTGTTCGGAAGATCATGGACATAGTGAGTGTCGAGAAGAAGTTGATCAACAGATAGAAGAAGAATGGACCTGGGCACAAAATTCATTAACTTGGCTTTCTGTCTGAGGAGAAAGGTTGACATACCAGGTGAACGACGAAGATTAGTCATAAAGTATAAGACGAGGTTGAAGCAGATACAGTTCAGAACTTTGTAGGGCATATCGACAAGCATGGATGCGAAAGCCTCGGCAGACGGATGGTAGCTATATGTCGGATGAGCTTGATACAGGGGCAAAAAAGCGATTGAACACTCACAAAGCGTAACGGGCATGCTTCTCGACAATTGGACGTTGAGCGTACAGGGTAAGAATCTACAATGGGAAGACGTTAGCATTCAGTATTACAAATTCTGCATATCGCCTCACTCACTTCCAAGGCAGCACCGAAAGCATTCAATAAGACAGCAAAGAACAGTAAGGATCCTCTTTGATAGAAACTGTCCGTTGTGTCCTCTATAACAAACAGATCAGACTAGCAAATGATGACGAGGCGTGCCAGTACTCACGGAGATTGAAAAAGACCGAACTGATGATGATACCCATGATGAAGTTACCGAATAGTTGTGTTACTGTCAAACTTGGATCGGCTTTCAGACGCCAGAAGCCTCTTACAACACAGAGTTTGACTTGTTGGACGTATGAAAGGGTATAAGGCGATCCAGGTCGACTGTAGTTGATTTAGCGGGAGGCAGCGTGATTAATGGCCACATGACTCACATTCGCTTCGATTGCTGTGCTCTTCTCGAAGCCAAAAACTGGTCGTACCTCTCGCCTCCCGTAGGATGTAGCTGGTTGAACGCGGCTATATCCTGTTTCAATTGCTTGTATTCTTCACTCTCCCTCCACCGCCGAGCGAATTCTCTCGGAGTCTTGGGCACGCTATTCTCATATCCAGCTTCGGCTTGACGTTCCGAAGGACTGGTCAAACTAGTCAAGAAATCGGGAGTCGTTTGTTGTTCGGGACAATGGAAACCCATACGTTGGAAGAAAGATTTGGCTTCACCTGCTCTTCCGAAGTATATTTGCTCTCCTTCGTAAAGAACGCAGACTTTGTCGAAAAGGTCATAAGCGGATTGAGGGGATTGATAGATCGCGACCACAGCTGTAGTACCCAGGTACTCGGACTGCATTTTTAGAGTCTTACAGAACTCGATGGCATTCGCCGAGTCGAGACCACGAGTTGAGTTATCCCAGCATTGTAAAGGAGCACCGGCCAGAGCAGCTTCAGAGATGGATACACGTTTTCGTCTGTAGTAAGAGCAAGACGGAGCATGAGTGGCAATGTAGTGGGTTACAAGTGGCGGAGCGAAGGGAGGAAGATGAATGCAATCTGCTGCGTTAGCTGATGATTCGGAGACGCAGAGGTAATTAGGACTTACTCTCCACCAGACACTCCTCGAATATAGTCATTTCCAACTTTAGTGTTGATGGTATGCGAGATACCAAAGACCGACATAATGACATCTCTAAAGTGGGTAGCGAACTGGATCCTGCTCAATCCTCCTGGTGGGTTTCTAGGCGCTCGAGCCTCTGCAGCGAATCTATAGAAAGCGGTCAGCATGAGCAGGTGAGATGGAAAAAGGGTACCAATGCCAAACTCACTGGAGAGTCTCTCCCACCGTCATACCCGGGAAATGCACATCTACTTCCGCCGTATATATCGCTTCCCCTCTGAATTGGCCATGCATCTGTTTGGGTGTAAGACCTGAGATGAAATCAGCCGGGATTTCATCTGAAATGCTCCTTTGAAAACGCACCTCTATAATTCATCTCGGCTTCATCGTTGATGAAGATACCATTGGTCTCACCTGCAATGGTTTTGAGCAAAGTGGTACAACCACTACGACAGGTCATGGTCAGTCCTCTACACGTCCACTGGCGACTGAAAGATCACTTACCTTCCAGGAGGACCAAGCACCACAAGCATCTCTCCGCTCTCTAATACTCCATCCATGTCATTCAAAATATGCACTTTTCTCTTACGGTTACTCATGAGATCTCTGGCAGAACTGATGAGAGATAATGGTATATTGTAGACGGTCTTTTGATAGTCTGCCAACCAAAGTATTTAGCACATCAATGATAGTCAGCAAACCTGACTTACCTGCATCTGAACCGAATCCGTGTACACTAAGACCAGAATATGATATACCAGCTGTCCTACTGGGCGTTGACTCTTGACTGAGTCTGCTCATTTGTTTCACCCATTTTTTAGCGTCAAAGTTGTCCGAAAAGGGATCGAGATCGCTATCAGCATTGTAGTTGAAGATATCGTTGCCTTTGCCAGTATTGATGGAAGCACGGGACATCTGACGAGCAAGCCCAGTCACTTGGTGATGACGTTCTTGAGCGGTGGAAGGTTGGACGACCGCGCCGTCATCGGTCTGCTGATGATTATAGCCATCGTTGGTGACTCTTCTGGAAAGAGTTCTACCCAACTCTGGAGCCTCCTTGGTCCTCTCTACAAAATTATACCCGCCTATTCCTACGGACATGACGAGATTGTGAGAGTATCGCAGAGAGAGGCAAATATGATTAAAATTAGAGAGGAAAGATTATGGACAGGTGCATCAAATAGGTTTTAAATACAATTTCAATGGCCTCTGGTACGCTAATACGTGAGGGATTGGATTGGCTTGGCGAGTGAATGAGGGAGTGAGAGTATGGTTCGATCAATGAAATACATAACAACTGACAATTGTTTATCCTTGAAATATAGCAACGGCGCCCGTTGTTTGTCCCTGATCGAAATCACGAATAAACGTTCCACTTGTTCCACTTTATGAGTATATGGCTTGGGACAGGAGGCGGAGACACGGTGATCTAAAACAAAACAAAAGCGGCCAAGTCTTTGGTAACGTTAATCCCACGAGGCTAATCCGGAGAACGATCGAGACCGAACAACAAATCCAGCTAGTCTTACACGGAACCAACTGAATCTGCATTAGATCTGGACAATGATCGTAGCTCAGGCATGTGAGATGCCTTAAATTTACGTAAAGATGACAGAGCTGGAATCCCTCATTCGTCAGCGGGTGCCGCGATATCGTTGTCATCAGCCAAATCCCTCGCCCCCCGTGGACATGCCGGTCAACGGCAGTCAGATTTGCTCGCGAATTTATGCGGTTACGGCGATGGCACAAATGACGCTGAACACAGATGACGCTGAAGGCTGCACTCTACATCATGTAACTTTGCGAAGACTGGATAGTCTGTACGATCACCGTCGTCCGGTGTGCCCTCTCCACTTATGACACAGGAACTTGTACATCGTCATTACAAACGTAATGATGATATAGTCCCGTCTGCTACCAACCGGCATCTTCTACTGATCCCACAAGCGATCATGTCCAACTAACTTTGTCAAACATGGTTTTACCACTGCAGACTCAAGTCAAACAGACGTAATCTAAGCAGGGGCAGAAGTCATTCAACGAGATTCACCATACGATTTGATGCATCACGTAGTAGTATCGACACGATCAGCCCAAGTACAAATAGTGCTTTGTCTTCGACGTGATAGACCGAAATCAGCTGCTATGATACTGAGACTACAAGCAACTACGCGGAAGATATTCTCATAACTCCACCATGCAATATTCATATGTTTTCTGACCTCAGTGCGTCCTGGATCTACGTGGCGTGACTCCTTTTTATCCTTTAATTCACCACACTTTACGATTACACCTCTCCTCGCTCCTCGTTACCAATTCTTGATGTGATAGATGATCTTATGTTTGAGCGGAAGAGACTTATAGTGTGAGTCCTCTTCATCATCTTCATCCATGATATCATCAAACTCTCTAGCTCCGTCAACAAGGTTCATCTCGTGGAGTTTAACTATTTTAGTCCCTCGTGAGACTAAGGTGTTTGTGAAATGTCAGGCAAGTCATTGATATTGTCGTAAACCTCAAGGTGACAAAAATGTATACTCACATTTATAACCGAAATAGGACAGGAAATAGACTGGTATGCCGATATAATTGGTGACGAATGATTTGGTATCGAAAGGCATGAAAGCATCGAACCCTTTGAAGAAACATACCAAGCAGATTAAGAACAGTCCAAAGTACGAAAGATACGGCTGAAGTGGTGCTTTATAAGGAAGAGAGTCTCTTGATATGCCCTGGGCTTTCAATCCTCTCTGAAAGGCTATATAGCTCGCAAGAATGGAGACCTGCGGAATGATTTTCAATCAGCTTTGTAGCAGATATGCTTTTTGACTGCTTACACGACCAGCATTCGTCATTAACCAGGTACAGTGGACTTACCCAAGCTAAACCCAAGAAGAGAGTCAAAGAATTGACGAAGTAGTTGAAAATAGTCAACGCATCGTTGCTGGAGACCAGGTAGGCTAAGAGCATGAAGGAGCCCGTGAAAATGAAAGATACCCAAGGCAGTCCTCTCTTGTTACATTTGGTGAAAATCCGCGGGGCATTGCCGTCGAGTGCCATACCATACAGGGTTCTTGAACAAATATATTGATCAGAATTCGCAGCCGAAAATGTGAACAGAATGAGACTATGAAAGTGTAATAATCATGTGGTGTTAGCTAGAATCGAAGGGAAATCATCTTTCACTGATCAGGCAGAAACCTGATAACGCGATCGCCGATTACTCACCACGCATTGACAATTGATGGTAAAGCGTCAATACCGGCAGCGTTGATGGCCACTACAAAAGGAGATGCTGATGCTCCACCCGCGGTACCCTTCTTCGCAGCTTGAGCAAGCAATGGTGAATGAGAATCGACGATCATCCCAATGATCAATACACCAATAACATAGAAAAAGGCTACTCGATAAAAGGTTTTCTTCACCGCAGCTGGCACGGCTTTACGAGGATTCTATGATATCGCCGTTAGCAGGTATCCATCTCAAATGCTGGGTAAACTCTGCCTCACCTTGGCTTCACCAGTTGTGACTGCTACAAGTTCAGTACCGCCTGAGAAGGGAGCAACACATCAACAATGAAATGACTCTTTGATCACTATTGCCTGGTGATCGCGCTGCAGGAGAGATGACCTACCGTAAGCAAAGAGAGCGAGTACCAGAGCGTTGAAGAATCCCAGGAATCGACCGAGGTCTCCGGTCGTCTTCCATGCTTTGAAGGCTTGACCATTTTTCCAGTATCTGAACCCCAATCTTTCTTGCCCCTTGACTCCGCCGAGATCGATGATGAGACCCATCAAGATCAGTCCGGTCAATGTAAGGATCTTGATGAAACTCAACCTTTGTAGCCCGCATATATGATCAAAAGCTGCATCCCAATGAAATTACGAACAACTCGACATGTAATTGACTCACCAAAATTCAACTTCTCCAAACCTGTATAGACGTGTGTGTCAGTCAAAGTGTGAAGTTGTATCGCCGCTTGCTTTTCGAGGCAATGAGAAGGTCTCACTTACCATTTGATTCCCAGAAGATTGATTGCCACTACCAAAACAATGAAGATTGTCACCCAGACAGCCTTGTTTATGTCAGGAGCCCAATATGCGATGATCAGAGAACCAGCTACAATTTGATTTGGGGAAGTTATGAGATACTGAAATAGTGTTGGTAGTGATGCATCAGCTCGCAGGTAATACTACCAGAATAAACAGTACTACACACCTTGCACAGATAGATCACAGCGGTCGCGAAGCCGAAAGCAGGGTCCACACATCGTGTAGCATGACCCGCAAAACCTTTCTTGGATGGGAATCTGGTACTCATCTCGCCCAAAGCTAAATATCCAGATAGTTAGAAGCTTACTGTGAGAAGGATGAACAAATTTATACTCACCCAGCATCACCGATAGACATACTGCACCCATGACAATGTATGATATGAATAGACTTCCAGGTCCTGAACGAGCTAGGGAACTCCCGGATCCGATGATGAGACCAGTACCTATCAATTTTTTTTTGGTTGTCAAGTCAGATCCTCGTTGACTCCAAGAGAGTGTAATGATCGCAAATTTGACTTACCGACAGCTCCGCCAATGGCTATCATGGAGATCTGCCTTGATTTCAGCGCTCGGTGGGTCTCTTCTTGTCTCGCCTCCACAGCTTCCCAGTCCGCCGCTCCAGTGTAAACCTGGGCATCTAAATCCTTCTTTTCCTCTCTGTTATCACCCAACTGGCTAGGATCAAGTGATCTTTCATTCATCTTGTCGCTGTGAAATAATCAGTATTAGGGAAGTGAGCGTGATGAGTGTGAAACTCGCAGAAAGTAAGACCCCTTTTGTATTTACAACATTGCTTGCTCCACCGCCAAGGTAATCATTCATTCACGATGAAGTTAGCCTGAAAAGCGATAAGGAAATTCCACATTGATTTACGCGATAAGCCATGGAATCAATTGTCAATGTGGCCCCCGTGTTGAGGTATGAGATAACATATTTATTCCTGATAGGTCCATGTCTCACTTCTGACCGAAAATCCGCTAAGCCCGGAGGTGTGTCTCGCATTTATCCGCCATTCTGTACTACTTGCATTGACCTTCATATGCAAGGGCTTGGCATTCCATATATGATGCTCGCGAGTTGTAACAACAGGAAGCTTACGGGAGGCATCGCGCAGCTTGTAAATCGCGGCTATGTCCGGTGGTGGAGACGATATGACCCAGTTTTTAAGCTGATTATTGGAGCATTGGTAGAATTACAGGTGAGTGCTCTTATCGAGCTTATCAGCGGAACTTGAATGACAAGCTATAAAGGTAAACGCCTCGGTTATGATAGCGCAGAACGCCGATATATATCGGTTAAAATCCTATCGCAAACTTGATATAAATTAGACTGCTAGCGGTAAATGGTCTTGGCATCCTGGATTTAGGAACGGAATTGACCTCTGACCCCTGCATGCATGTGAATTGCAAGTGGACAGAAAGGGATTCAATCAACATTTCAGGTTCATATGTGTGTAATCCGGAAGGTGTCAGAGTACGCTAATTGCACCATGAAGCGTCGCAGATAAGGAGAGGCAGCGGTACTAGCATTCGAGAACCTGCATCTATACCTCATGTGCATATGCTTCTCATCAATTTGGTTATAGCCAGCCATGTGTATCTCACGAACTTTGTTCTACTTGTTCGCTCAGCGGTGCGGCCCAACTTTTAAGTAGCGCTCATTGAATTCAGATCTGTTGATGAAATGAGGGTAGTGCATAAAGAGCTCAAGGGAGCAAGGGAGGAGTCGTGGGATATTCATACAACAGTTTCTGTCTTTGAAATTAACCCCCTATCTTTACGAATCTGAAGACTGCTTGCTCCTGACCCGGACTACATCCGAGCTCTCTTGATCCTTCCGCCTAACATCTGTCTTCTAGTCTCTTTCTTGTTCAGGACGTCCCCGACCTGTAACGCCTGAGATGATGACCTAGTCTTCTTATCGGATTTACCGATCCCGCTTCCATCTCCTAGACCAAATACAACTACTCTGCCCTCTCTTCCTGCCCTACCAGCACGCCCAGCACGATGTACGAAGTCTAGCACGTCCCTTGGTGGATCAAGTAGGAAAACTGACGATACCGAGGGTGAGAAGTCGAGACCTCGAGAGAGTAAGGAGGTGGTTATCAATATTCTAGTAGTCAATTTATTCTCTTTCTCCACTGTACTATTAGACGATTCGATATCACCATCTTGGAATTTTCGTTTGGGAAGAGTCGATCTCAATAAGAATGTATCCAATTCACCATTTCTACCTCTCATACGATGTGCACCTTCGCTAGTCCAAGCTAAACTGGGTAATCCCTTTGAATCCAGAGTTCTAGCAAGCTGTTCTACTTTTTTATCGGAATTGCAAAATATCACAATCTTGCTCTTCTCCTTTGAAGATGAAGTTTCAGAATTTTCAGATTGTTCAGACTTGGCTTTAATAGCGTCGTCCGCGAAGACTCGCCTGACTTCGTGAGCTACGTCCGCTAGTCGATTACCGGATCTGGATGGTGGTACAAAACGAGTCTCGAGTTTACTTGGCAATTTATGTAAGCCTGGTGAAAGTAAATGTTGGAAGGATGTTGATCTGAATAAGGGGTGTGAAGAAAGGAGGTTCAGAAGTGAAGGTGGAAGAGTTGCAGTGCATAGGATTACGTTCATTCGAGCTAGTTGAAGTTTCGATAAGATTGATAACGTTTCATCCAGGAAGTCATTACCTGCTCGAGCTGATCAGCAAAATGTACGCGACCGGACGTTTTGGTAGAGATGCAGAGGGATTAAGAGGCCTCACCAAGTAGGACGTCGGCTTCATCGATGATGACCCATTCTACCCTATCAGTCTTTACCATTCCAGGTTTGTCCTCCTCCTTCTTCCACAAGCCAGCGCCAACATCCTCTGAATCGTGCTCTTCTCCCTTTTCTTTGCGTATACCTAACATCCTTCTGATACTACCGACAGTACCCAGCAACACATCCACGGCACCTCGTCTAGCTCCAACACCTCCGGCTGCAGTATTACTTAAGCCAAGAACACTAAGTTTCGTCGAATGAGTAAGCGACTTGGCGAATCGTGTTGACTGTCTTGTCAACTCATGTGTCGGCGATAAGATGATTGATCGAGGGTGTAAAGCTTCTTCCGATGTATCTCTGGCTTCTACATCTGTTGCTTTCAGATTCTGGAATAGAGGTACGAGGTATGACATCGTTTTCCCACTACCCGTCTCAGCACCTAGTATCACCTTTACTGCATCTTCTTTAGTATCCGCTGTCGAGTCCTCGCCTTGAGACCTGGATGTTTGTAGTAGGTTTGCGAAACTCAGACTCTGTATCGGTGTTGTCTTACCTTCCGAGCCAAATTGGGTCTGCAAAGATTCCAGTAAGCCAGGATTGAGGTCAAAAGAATCAAAGGGTTGAGAGGCAGCTTGAGTCGAATCGGCTAAAGCTGGTGTTGAGTAGGTGGGAGGTTGAAAAGGTTGAGATTTAGGAAACCGAGGTGAAGGTATTCTTTCTACATCGTCTTGAGGATTCTCGGCGGGAGCTGAACGAATTGGTCGACGTGTTGACGATGGTTGATCGAATGATGCTAGTCGACGAGAAGATGAGGGTTGTATTCTACCTTTATCGAACTTTTGACTCCTCGATGTGGAGGGTTCTCGTTGTGGTTGCCTGTCGAAAGATGGCTTCTTACCGAACGCAGGCTTCTTGCCAAAAGAGGATCGCTCGACATGATCAGGTCGATTCGCAGGTGAGAAGGATTTGCCGAAAGAGGGTCTGGTCGATCGTACGGGTTGGGCTGTATTTCGTCTCTCAGCCTGAGTGGGGGGAGTGACGTGAAGTGCTCGAAAGAGGATTGATCGGAGTGGAGGTGTGATAAGTGCTATATGTGATACCCTAGAACCAGAAGTGGATCTCAGAGACATCATGACAGACCACAGAAGGCGATTTCCCGGCTTCTGGAATCGCTAATACGTGAGACGAAGACTGTGGAGCTACTGAGAGAATGAGATAGCTTCTACCATATGCAGTTTATGATAAAAACAAGAAACTTAGAAATCTCAATAATCTCAATAACCTCATATGCAGACATGTCACGTGACTATCACCTGTTTATAGTCCGATGTGAATTGATTCCGTCGAAACCGTTCAATAAACCTATTGTAACAAATTCTCATCCCCCCTTAAATTTCATTCTTTTCTTCTTATTTCCTTTATTTTGATATATATTCTAGATAAACCTCCATGAGCCTGTTGGTCTAAATTGTGAGTTTCCTTAGCTCTTTCCTCTCTGATCCTGCCTCAATCCAGACCACGCATTATTCATCCTCCTACACCTCCCTTCTATAAATGAAGAGCGGCAAAATTGCCCCATTGGCACCTCTTGACCCAGGGTCCGTCACTCGATATCCCACACGATATCATTATGAGCTGACGGGCCATTGCTCTCACCGGACTATCTGATAAAATACATAAACAATTTCCTTTCCTCCTGTCATCCCTTGTACTCTGTTATCGGGATGGAAGCTGACTGGAATTATTGTTTGATATTACAGATAGTGTAGTATTAACCAATCTTGTATTTAGCATTATTGTAAATTGGTCATGTTATTCGGTATAATAGTCGTTGACGTAAGCATTGATGAAAAGATGTATACCCATAATTTGCAATGATAAACCTCTGCAGTAAAACTATTTGATAAACTACTATTCAATCGCAATGAGATCCTTTGACAGTTAAGCGAGAGTCTAGCGATGAATGATAGCGGAGATTTCTCATATTGATCGACTCGATTCAATTATATCATACCCTTTTAGACCAAACTTGGGAATCCTTTCATTTTGAGGAGTGAAGGAGATCAAGATGAAAGGATGTTATATAAACCCCGCTATGACATACCTTTTTCATCGTTGACCTATCTGTAAGATTCAAAGATACTTATACACAACGATTCAAGCGGAGATGTCATAGACCCCTCGATCAATACTAATATTCGGAATTCTTACTACTCACCATACAGGATTATTCGGAAATCGATTTACTTATCCCTTCTCTCTGCATCGTTACATGCTGATTGGTATACTAATTGAACTTCAGGTCAGTCGATACTTTTGATGATGCCCCTCAATGGATTCCAATCGGTCTACTGATTGATGCTCACGTTGGTTGCAGCAGCTACATTCTTCCTTCTCGCAAGAAAGGTAACATATGTCGTCACCGCAAGCGGAAGTCGTTTGATTTGAGATTCTATCAGTTGAACAAGTATCTACAAAGTAAAAGGTATTTTATGAAAAGATGAACAACATGCAACGTCATTACTCAGATACAGCATATCTCCCTCAAAGATCTTCTAGATTAAATCCTAACCCTAATACAGTAGTATGTCGACCCTCAAGAGGTGTACCTGTAGGAATCATTCAACAGAGAGGTACGATGTCAATGCCTACTTCTCCAACTATGAGCAAGATGTTATTTCAGACTACTGGCGTCGACGCAACAAGCCAAGACACACTTCATACGGTTAGTTGTCTTCTCCTCTCGATGTAGCATGTTCTATCGGCATATGCATATGCGGCTCACGCATGTTTAAGGGTGCGTTGCAATCTACCGCTAACACTGATTCTATGATAATTAGCCACAGACTGCTCAACCTTCATCATCATTGCAAGCCCAACAGGAGAGTACTTCGCAGCATGGCCACTCCATCTCGAACGGACCATCTTTACAACAACAGTATCAACAAGGACCAATATCCCACGTTAGTATATTGATGATTTTACATATTTACTGATGTAGCCAATCAATTGACATTAACTAATTCTGTGGACACGTTCGCAGATATCGCCAATGGATATGTTCTCACCTCCATCTTTGGGATATAGCGAGACTCCGATTTATCAAAGCCAGCCTCAGGCTTCTTCTTCGTCGATACAACATATCTCACCTCATCCAGTTACATTCCCAAATATAACAGGTCAAGGAAGTTTCAATGCGTCTCTGTCACGTCTTGAGCCTCCAGTGTTCAATACGGATAATGCTGATTTTCAGATTAACAATAATGGGATTTCGCACATTGATCAAATGCGAAATTTTCGGAATCAGCAAAACTGTGATGGCTTTCATCAAATTCATCAAGAACATTCCGATTGGGAAATGGATACTGATATTAACTTTGGACCTGGAGGTAGAAAAAAAAGAAATCAAGTTAGAATAGCTTGTACACATTGTCAAAAGGCTTGTAAGAAATGTTCGAATAAGAGGTGAGTGAGGGTTTGAACCAATCTTTCTAATAGTTGAGAAAGATTACTGAAATCATTTGATCTGTCAGACCTTGTGAGCGCTGTGTAAAGTATGGATTATCAGATTGTGTTGATTCAGCTCGTAAACCTAGAAGAACAGGTATGAAACGGTGAGTATTATGACCTTTCTTTGAGGGTATAGCAGATCTGATCAAGTTGTATCTGATTGAATGCGTCTGGATACATATGTTGACGAAAACTGGTGTTATAGGGGTCCATACAAAAGAAGATCTTCTAAATACTCTGAATCGGAATATCATTTGCCCTCTACGTTGAAGTCTCATGTGAATGCATCTGCTCCAAGCAATAGTAACTTAGATGTGAAATGCCCAGAATCAGCCGTGGTCAACTTCACAACAGGTAATAGAAATCATCAAGCTCATTCCCAACTTAGCATGACCAAGAATGTAGCCTATTTCTCTCCTGGGCGTTCCTACTTACTCCAAAACCCAACACAAACTAATTCAGATAAACTGACATCTGAACCCCCTCAAAATATGATCTCACAAAATACTGACCAAGTACCAAAAGCATCTGAAGCAGTTGATAAATTTACTAATAATAATGATGATCCGGGGCATACCAATAAAGTTTATCCTCCATTTCCGAAAGGTAATAATCAACATAATTTGGTATTAGCACTTTCAAATGCATTATCAAATCCACAAAGTCAACAATGGATAAATGGAAAACGTTTACCTTTAAATTCCAATTCAAATTCCAATAATTCCAATTCAATAACAAATGAAAATGAAAATGGAAATGGAAAAAAAGGAAAAACAAGTCCATTATATCCTAAAACTCCTATTGGACCTTTTCCATTTAGTTTAAAAACAAAAGGTAAAGATGATCCATTTAGTAGATCTGTAAGTCCAATTAAACAATTTAATTCTGAATTTGGATTTGGAATTGGATTTGAATTTCAACAAAATTCAAATTTTAATAATAATAATAATAATCAAGAAAAAAGAAATGAATTATTAAATGATGTAAGAGAAGAAAGTGAAATTTCGGATGAATCTTTTTCTTCCGAAATATCAAATAATCAATTTATTAAACAATTTAATGATGATCAAAATAATCAATTACAAAATAAATTTCAATATCAATTACCTAATAAAATTCATAAACCATCTTTAAAAACTTTAATATCTACTACAACTTCAAAAGTACCTACACCTTCACCTATTACTTTTACTACTACTAATACCAATACAAAGATTGATATACAAATGCAAAGTCCAACTTTATTTCAAGGTGGAATGTTAGATGAGAATGATGTAAATTTGGCAAATTGGAAAGAATGGGAGAATAATCATATTCAAAAGAATGATACGATTCAAACGAATATGAGAGATGATTGTCAGGAGGATAAAGATAAGAATAAAGGCTCTGAACATATTGACGGAGTATCATTTGAAGGGTTAATGGGTTTACATTGAATGAGTGGATGATCACTCTCCTTTCAATTTAAATAGTATCTCCGGAGTTTGACCTCGAGTGAAAAAAAGGGAATGATTGAAAGACTGAATTGTGAATAGCCGAAAGGCATGCGTGCCATTCATATAATTGTTTCCATCCCGCATTGTCCGTTTATAGTTTCCGTCATTTAGTTTGCAAGTTAATCAGCAGAGACCAAGTCCTGATTTGGATTTCAGTATTTGTATATTAGTATTAACCTGATCTCTTATAAATCTAGTCATTGGCGATCTGATGACTAAGCAGTCACGTTTCGTTGTGTCATATGCAATACATCCCAAATCCAAAAACCCTCTTTCTCACTTATATCAAACTATCCTATATAAGTCGGAAAAAGAAATTTATCGGGAGACGATACCGTCGAATCGTTGTTTGAACCAGGCAACGGTGCTAAAGAGTAGACAAGATTTCGTCAGCACGTGTAACTCTGCTGATATCGAGTAGGGTAACGGGCGTTACTGCAGTTTGATTGCCCATAACAATCAATGGGAAAAAAAGACCTAGACTCACTGCTCAGGCTTGACTCGGTGAGAAGCACCAACTTTACCAACAGCGTGCTTTCTTCTGGCAACTCTCATACCTGGTCTACCCATAACGACGAAGAAGTCCATACCGAAAATACCGATTCCTGGGTCGTATTTGATACCCAAATCAATGTGTTCCTCAACACCGAAACCGAAGTTACCGGTTTCAGAGAAGTTTCTGAATGTACGGACAGATATCATCAGCACATGTTTCTCAAAGACCGTCTCGACTTCAATGTTCTTTTCTGATCATCCCTTCTACCGCATTCCATCGTCTGCTGAGCATCTGATTTGCTCCACTGCGCCGTGCAACTGATCTTCCCATCTGCCTGATATCTCAAAACACCAAACTCACCTCTTTCTCAACTCGTACTCCTTAACCTTCAAAGCTCTCTCCAAAACTTCCTCGGCCTTAGGACCTTGGATGGTGACGTGAACGGCAATCTTTTCGTTTCTTCGGATTTGGAAAGATCGGATGGTGTATCTAGCCTTTGAAGTGACGGGTGTTTGACCGGTAAGTTGTTCTAACACCTTGGCGGCTCGAGTCAATCTATCACCAGATTCACCGACGGAGATGTCTAAGATGTGGATGAGGGGGTTACATAAAAAGGTGTTTATCGTTATTATTAAAATGAATAAGTTAAAATAAGAGTTGATTCAATTTGTGAATTAGCAAAACATTCAATACACTCCAGATGATCTGAACTAAACCCACTGATGACCAATTTGTCAATTCTGAGCTCCTTCATAGGGTTGACGGTGGCGGTTTTGTCGGCCTAAAGAATATAAGATGTTAGTTCTTGGTACATTTAACGATTTCTCGCCTGATCCATCGATATCTCCGTATGTCCTTTGTGTATTATCCACTTCTACTTCTAAGTCACCCATTACGTCGTGCTGCATCTCCCTTGCTATCACAGTTCCCTCTTCTGCAACTCTAACAGACTATCCATTCTCGCTATCACCCATACATCCTTATATTCCTATATCTGAACCCTTCGACTGCCGATGACAAGGATGGAGCTAACGAAACGTACCATTTTGAAAATCTAAAATGATGACAATATCAGCAAAGGTATGAGATATGAGTGAATTGAATAGCTATATGTGAACTTACAATTTGTCCTTGATGGTTAAAGGTAAAAGTGTATCAATAGGTTGAATTACCTTTAATTTTTACACAAAATCGACGACTGACACCAAATGGCAACAAACCACTCAAACCAACGCAATGTATCCTGAATCAGAGTACCAATCACCATACAATAACATTCTCACCATACAAGGAATTATTGATTATTGCAGTACAACCCACGCAAACTGCTAAGCGGCGATTCCCCTGTACACCCTCTTAGTATAGACCTCTTATTAGACCAATGTGGCACATCGATGGTCTTCGGCTTTAAGTTAGACAATGAGATAGAGGAAAATAAACGCCGATGAATCCGGGTAGTACTCTAAAATCGGTTTCTGAATGCTTATTTGATCGGCTTTCACCGATTGACAAGTGTGCCTGAGGCTGAATGACGCGACAAGTTGAAAAGTCTGTTTACATATTTACTCCTTTGTTAACCATTCAGTTATACAGTTTGTACAAATTGCTTAGCATTGTCAATCTTTTGCCTTGTGAGCGGTCTATTCTTTCCCCTTGCATCTATAGCGCTCTCCCATTCTCTTCTCTTCTTGAGTCTCTTGAACCGTCGAGAACCTATCAGAAGCAATGCCTCAGTTCTCAGAGGTCATTTACCTAAACGATAGGCGATATCCCGGCCCTAATGCTCATGAGGCATCCAAGGATATATCGGGTTTGCCTACACAAGAAGAACTCGATGCATATCCTAGGATGTTTACTTGGGGGGAATTGAAGGAGATTATCGGTGAGCACGACTCCTATAGAATATTTCATGTGATCTGAGCTCATGTCCCATCTAATCAGTCAGTGGTCGATTGGAAGGATTGATGAGGAATAAAGAAATGCAAGTCAGATACAACATCTGGACGAAAGGCATTAAGGAGAAGTACGGCTCGACTGGTAAGTATAGTGAGAGCTGCGAATGTCTCTTTCGCCTCATTCGGGGTGCGCTAAATTATGCGTGTAATGTAGAAAACTACCTTCGACAAGGTCGACTTCCTTTTCCTCAATCAACACCTGAGTCGAGATTCGATGACCCAATCCCGTCTTCAGCTGTACCGCATGAATACCTCAAATACGATCTAGACTTGTCTTTGGACTCAAGCAAATATGCGGTATTAGTGAATGATTGGCCTTATAATATTCCTTATGGTGTTAGACATTTCTGCGTATGGTCAAAAGTGAGTATTCGTTTTCGTTACATTGCATCATACCTTTTTTCCCGCCAATGTAACCAAAAAAAACGTCTAGGTCCCCATTGCTCACCCATCGTTGGTGAACAACGATTCAACTTTGTGGGCGAAAATTGAAGAAGAAGGTTTAGCAGGATTTACAGGTATAATACCCATTCCAGCACCTGATAAACCTTCATCAGACCCTTCATGCGTATCTTCTATTCCCAGAACCAACGTTTCAGTCAATGGAGATAGTAAAGGGAAACAGTTGATTCATCCTCAAGGATGGGGTTCAACTGACTTGAGTGAATTTGGAGAAGATACTTGGTTATCAGTTGATCTGAAATTTGGTGGAACAGATTTTCGAAAGTGGGCTGGAGTTCAATATGAGACACCAGGCGGTGAAGAAGTGGGTAAGATGGTTAACGGATTATGGGATAGAAGAGGCTGGGAGTGCTTGTGGTTTGTTAATCCACCTGTAAGTCAAAGTATCTACAATTATACCTTTCTGATCCCAAGGCAATTCACAATCCGCTTGGGAGTTCAAGTTCAAAGCTAATCGTTGGAGATACACTTAGAGACTACAATCGGTACCAGGATTATCTCACTTCCACGTCTTCGCTCGTAGGAAGACCCCTGAGGAGATTGATGCTGCAGAGCTGATTTGGGGAACCGGAGAGAAGCACGTGGAGTAGGATCTATCGAATTAAGTCAAGCTTGATTGTAATAAAAGGATAGTATGACAGCGCGAAACATAAGTCTTGGATAACGATATATGACGATCAATTCGGCAATTGATAGTAACGGATATTGTATATAGACCATTTTAGATGTAGATAGAATCCTAGACCATTCATTCAATTTAATTGTATACAAAATCATGTTGTAGTAACCATATATTCAAACACCGCGCTATAATATACCACCATCCTACGGGCCTACGTCCCCAGCACTAACTGAACAAATGTAGAGCGAAACGAGATGAGATCCTTAAATCTTAAACGGTAAGACTTTGTGAAATTATAATGATGCATTTCTCTACAATTTTTTCTCTTTTCAGTCCTATATATCAAAAACTCTGAAACATTTTTTCAATATGAATTCTTCTATAACAAATACGATCACAACGGAAACTAGTTACTTTAAAGGGGCGGCTTTTCTTCTTCAGCAGAAATAAAGGAGGATTTTATGTTGATCATGTCTATATATTGGAAAATAAATTTACTTTCGAAGATTAAGTAACTTCTTACAAATCAATACAAGATCTGATCGAGATTCCCAAACCGGTAAAATGCTAATATATATAATCATGTCAGTCATTTTATTTTCTAGTATATAGTACTGATGTTAAAACTTACATGCAGAAAGATCCAGCTAAAAAAACCCAAATGAAACTTGCTGCAATCCAAAATTTAAAAAATCCAAGTGAAAATACGTAATGAGCTGCAAACATTGGAATAGGTACGATCTATAATTTTATCAAAATATAATGAATAAATGGTATTTATTAGTGATAATCACTTGTTTTAAGAATTGTAAATTGCTTTTGGAAACTTACAAAAGTTATAATCATTGCTACTGAACCTGAAATAATTGAAGCTCTTTTAAAAACATTTTGTAAAACTTCTCTATCTAATTCTTTAATTGTCTCTTGATCAATCTCATCAACTTCATTTACAGTAGTAGAATTACCATATTGTTCTTTTTCTTTATCTGTATAATTAATTTCTTGACGATGATTATTACCACTTGTTATAACAGGTGAAATTTCATCTGGTGAAGATGAATGAGTAATTGGTGCTGAAACTGGTTCACCTTTTTCATTTGAAGATGCTTTATCATCTGCTTGATGAATTGCTCTAGTTGCTGTCCAATCATTTGTACCTGGAAAGAAATAAGCTAAAATAAGTGTAGCTAAAGTTGACATTACTAAACCCGGTCTATATATTCGGAAAAAAAAACATTTTTTTTTTTAATCATCAGTTACAATTTCCACCACATTGATTAAAAAGCTTAAATAAAGCCAAGGAAAATCAAAACTCACGCTGATCCGGAAATAGCAGAATAAGGTTTAGCCAAATTTGAAGTATTTATAACACCATATATCTTCCAACAACCAATCATCCAACCTAACATACCGCAGACAGTACCGAATAAAGTTCCATAGAATGCTGAAACATGTGACATTCTTCCCCAAGAAACGGTCAATCCAATAGGTACTACTGCTGGTGTAAGACAAACACCTTGAATATAGAATAACCATCCTAGATCGATATTAGCCTTGTGTAAGATACATGACCATGCACCGAACCATACAGCAGCGATACCTGAGATACACAAGCATTACATGATTAGCCATGACGGTGAGTTGAGAAAGCGATCTTTCGGGAAGCTTGAATTGCACTTACCGATGATCAAATGTGACCAGAAAACGACTTGTTTTCCTGAGAGTGGCTTCCAGTAAGTACCGATGATATCATAGACCACGATACTTGATACAGCGACTGCCAAAGCCAAAATCTCGATCAGACTTCGGCAAAAAAAGACGTTTTGATTGTACTTACTTAATTCTGCAGAAGCGGCACTAGTAGCGGCCATGAAAGTAGCCAAGAGAATAGCTGCCGCTCCACCCTTTCCAAGAAGTGTAACAGCTGCAGCGGGTGCAACTAAACCTGCTGATTGTTGACTTGCGCTCAAAGCATATGGGTAAGTTGGATAAGAAGGATTACTTTGCAATGCTCTCGAAGAAAGTCCCATCGTAGTTCCAAATGCTGAAAATTCGATCATACATCAGCATTGGTGGCTAAACATGGTTTTAAGAGGACAGTAAGCTCACCCCAGGGAATAGCGAACCAACTCATTCCACCTAACATATAAGCTCTAGTTGTACTTTCAGGTCTACTTGCAATAGCCCTTTGCCAATATCCTTGATCACAGAATACCCCGCTAAATCCAGATGCGATTGTACAACCAGCAAATAAGATACCGGAATTAGACTTCATAGTTAGATAACTACCTGATGCATTACCGGCGACAGGATCGGTTTGTGCGGCTTGAACCAGGAGATTATACATTGTCGTGATCGATCCGAGTTGTGGCGAGGTGGCGTAAGCTATGAAGGAAGATTGAATTTAGTTTTCAGTTGAAATTCGGTGTTGACTTTCTGCAGGGGAAACTAAGCAGCTCACCTGAGAACATGAACATGTAGATGATGACAAAGAGAATGACCGTATGGGTAAAGTCACAAATGAATGTCTGTTATACGAAGATTTGATGAATTACACAATGCCACGACAGAAGGACGAAAAGGACTCACGGCTCGTAGACCACCAGCGATAACACTATAAGACAAAGCAAGGTCAGAGTCGAGATTGCAATGGGGCTGGCAACGATAAATAACATACTAGATGGCGATACCGATTGGCAATAGGAAATTACAAGCCTCGATACTAGCACCAGTGAGAGCGTTGATAGCTATTAGACAAAATCGACATTGTTAATCTTCCCCTCTCACGACAGGTCGAACTATACTTACTGGCTGAAGCTCCCAGGACAAGTGACCCAGCTACAATATGCGCACAGACAAGTGCGTACTGATAACAATGAAGGTAAGTCCTCAAATCCGTAATAGCGGAGATGGACGATATCAAGGACCACTCACAAAGGTGAACAAAAGATGACAAGCCGTTCCATATCTTGCTCTACAAATTTGCAGGAATGTCGTAGCTCCATTAGCATTCATTTTGACTTTGGCAGCGATGGCAGCAAAGAAAGCGATCTGGATGGTACCTGAGCGAAACTTATCAGTCAACTAACCTCACAAACCGATTCAGCGGACATTCCGGACAAACGAAAAAACTTACCCCCAACACCATACCACCAAGCAGCACTTAAACCAGATTGATAAGTGGCTGCACTAGATTGCAGTAAAGTTGCACTCCAAGTCCATGCGGACACCTGCGTATCAGAGAAACATCAGACAAGAACGTTCCATAGCACTTTTGTTCATGCCGTCAACTTACAATACCTGCACAGATCAATCCAGGTTTGATAGATCTACTGGCAGTGGCAAATTCAGAGGCATTATTGGTATCGAATCTGGTGAATCTTCGTTGCAGATAGGTGAAGGCAACTATTGACATAGTTAGTAACCAACCTCATGATGAAAAAGCTGCCAGCAGAAAAGACTGTGATTTTGAGTTTTAGTCAACTCACTCATCAAAACAGCAAATGCCGCTCTACAGATCTTTATCTCAGCATCCATCTTCCCTTTCAGCTAGTTGCTATAGAACTTACCCAAGTCCAACTGATTCAGGCGTAAAACATACGTCAGCTGAAGTACAGCATTTCAAACCATTGAGATTCACTCACCTACTACCCCATAACCTGTTGCTGGGCCCAGCAATCTAGTGAATTCTTTTTCTCCAGCTAAACTCATCGTGATCACAATTTGAAGTTTTGTGGAAGGTCAGATGGTTTCAAGATGGAACAAAGGATCAACTCTCTTGCTAGTCTCCTTATGAATATTATGAATATCCCAGCTGAGATCCAATGATCAGCTCGTATAGATAAGGACTTTTGCCGGAACGAGAGGAAATGCCAGTATTTTCGGCTCTTCTGAACCGAGTGTCTCTTCTTGGTAGTTCAGATTGAACCTCTCGTCGTCCAATAAGCTTTCAAAAGCCTTATCTATCATCCTACAAAGTGGCTCATTATGAGAAAGCTTATCTTCATTCTTCAGTACGATGTCGAAGGTGTCTCATCACAGTCGTCCGCAATCTTGAGCCGGAGTATTGTTCGGCGTTCGAGTTGTTCACCGTAGCTTCAGAATTGCATTCCGAGCATATTCCGGTAGTTCAACAAGATGAAGTCTAGCCTGCAGATGGGTAGGTCAGAAATCGTGAACTTAAAGAGAAATTACGATAAGAAGGCCAGAAGCCACATTGTTCTCCGCTCACGTTTAGTTCAAGGTACCAAATTAAATGATTTTATCGTCATTTAAATTGCGGATGAAGCCGAAGATTATCAGAACATGCGGGGTAAAGTCCAAGCTTTTTTTCTTATCTTTCCCTTCTTGGTGTCAATTCTCCGCAGCCACTAAATTAGACTTAAATGACACTAAAGTCATGCCCACCAGCCACCCCCATTCTAGAGTATATCGCACAATCAGAAAGCAGTCAGCGCTCTGATACTTACTTGTACTTGCCCAAGTCAACTGAAGGCAGCCTTATCTTTCGGAACCATTTCTTTATCTATCTCATTTCCCCCACCTCGGATACGGTCCGGCTGTAGTTTAGAGATTGAGCTCACGTCCACATACAACGATATGACCTTGAGCCGTGATTATGTCAGCCTAATTGGACTACTCTCTTCAAGAATTTCAACTCTCAATACATGACCATCTCCAATTCTCACATATACCACTTGATCAATTAGACGATTGCTTCAAACCCCTTCGCTCAACACAGTCTAAAATTTGATTTGATCCATCACAGCTCACAATGACTTGGCAAGATACAGCAGCTCAATATCGCGCAGAGCGAGATAAATTATTCCCAAAAGAATGGCTTCTCGAAGTCCCGCCTTCAGATGATGTGCTGGACGTGAGGGAAATCCCCACTCTTCCAGGTATACTATCGGAGTTGGAATTGGAGATTACCGAAACTTTGACCGTAACAGAGTTGCTTGAAGCTATCAAAAATGGAGAATATACTTCACTCCAAGTTGCTCAAGCCTTCTGCCATAGAGCTACTATCGCCCACCAGCTGGTAAGTCCGAGCTTACGACGACTGGCTGGGCGTATCTTGACTGTGCTTTTGAGATATAGACCAACTGCTTGACCGAGGTGTTCTTTGATAAAGCTTTTGCCAGGGCTAAGGAATTAGACGGATATTATGCTAAGACCGGAAAAACTGTTGGTCCTCTTCAGTGAGTGTATTTTGTCGGAAAAGATCGTACAAAGTACTAACTACGTGATAGTGGTCGTGAGTATCCTACAATCATCTCTGATTACCCTTGATTGACATGTTATCTCTTAAGTCCCAATATCCCTGAAAGATCAGATTGAGGTGGAAGACACCAACACAACCATGTCATATGTTGGATGGATTGGAAGAAAGGCTAAACACACTGCGGTAATTGCTGAGCTGCTTGCTTCTCAAGGTGTAAGCAGATCTAGCACAATTTATCTCTCCGCTAGAACTTGACACTGACTGGCAGATATATAGGCTGTCTTTTACTGTAGAACCAATATGTCTCAAGGTCTCTGGTTTGGAGAAGGCTATAATAACGTATTCGGACGAACGACCAACCCGTTCAACGTGAGTAGTTGCTTATTTACTCCGGTTTCATTCACATGATAGAAGGCGTCAGCTGAAGGTGAGCCAAAATAGCGAGACGTGACATGTGGTGGAAGTAGTGGAGGCGAAGGGGCTTTGATCGGTCTGAGAGGGTCTCTATTGGGAGTAGGAAGTGACATAGGAGGATCGGTCCGAATTCCTGTGAGTTTCGATCCTGATGTCCGTCACATGGCCCCTGACGCTGATATGAAATCTGTAGGCCGCTTATCAAGCTCTTTACGGAGTAAGAGGTTCTTACGCGAGAATCCCATACTGTAAAGCGAGTAATAGTTGTGAAGGTGAGTGACCTCAATTCATGATCGTCAGCTGCTGTTCTCCTGATGCGTAAATTATAAACATAGGTCAGGAAATGGTACGATCGGTACTTGGACCCCTCACTGTCTCTATCGATGGTCTCAAGACTTTCTATAAGGCACTTTTGGACGCCAAACCTTGGGAATTTGATCCTTGGACTCCAAGAATGCCATGGTCGGAAACTGCTTATAACCTTGTCGATCATGGTGAGGGGAACAAACTATGTTTTGCAATCATGTGGGACGACGGAGTGGTTAAACCTTGTCCACCTTATGTGAGAGCGATGAAGGAGCTCAAGGAGGCTCTCTTGGCCGCTGGCCACGAAGGTATGTGGAATTTGACTCGGGGTATGAATTTTAGCAAATAGGAGATCAAATTAACGCCGTTTTCTAAATTTAGTGGTCGATTGGACGCCTTATAAGACTGCTGAATCTGTAGCCCTACTTGTGGGTGGCCTATCTCTCTGTAAATGCATCTTCGCTGACCTAATCGAGTAGTCGAGGTTCTTCACTGCCGATGGAGGGGTAAGTCAAATTTCATCAAGGTCGTATTGTGTGTCCTTTTCATTGACCTTGCTCGATAGTATGATTTGAAGAAGCAACTCGATCTCAGTGGAGAGCCACAATTGGGTGGTATCTTAGATCGTACCGCTACCGAGCTATCAGCACATGAGCTGTTTGATCTCTGTTATCGACGATCTGCCTTTGTCAAGGATTCTCTTGATCATTGGAACGCAACGGTGAACCAGACCAGTACTGGTAGACCTGTAGACGCCATCATTGCCCCTGCTGGAGGTACTCCTCCTCAACCTCATGACGGATATATGTAAGTGATTTCCGATATCACGTGTGATGATATGGTGGACTGACTGCTCGGAGGATCCACGGATAGGTATATCGGCTATACCGGATTCTGCAATCTCACTGATTACACAGCTTCGATTCTTCCCGTCGCATTCGTCAATCCGGAAATAGATTCAAAACCTGCCCGAGACGATTATCTCAGCGAAGCTGACCAAAAGATATATGAACAATGTACGTGAATCTGTCTATACTTCGATGATGAGTTATGAATGTTGACAAGGTTCCAATTTATAGACGACCCTCAATTCATGAAGGGTGCTCCTTGTTCTTTGCAAATCATAGGGAAGAAGTACGAGGAGGAAGCGATCATTCGGTAGGTCATGGATGCTGACAATTAGTATTTTATTCCGCTGATGTGGGCTTTGGCAGTATGACAGAAATTGCCGATGCTGCTCTGAAGAAATATCGAAAATAATTATCGACCCATTGAGATGTATTGCATTTTATGTGTAAGTGCGGCTAGGCGCTTTGTGTTTCTTCAAATCAAATGCATCCGATGATCTCCTTGTTTTACGTACATTGACGTAGTATACAAGATGGCAATGTTCAATTATACTTTTTTATATTGTGACAGAATATCCCTCCTTCTACGCGAGTGCGAGGAGAGACTCGCTTGACAATCTGAGACCTACGATGCACTGATTCTTCGAGCTTCCGAGCGTTTCGCTGTACATCTCTTTTTGACGTAATCTAAGAGCAAGAGAATGGGTGCTTGAAGGTACCGGCAGAGTACTACATTTTCACCCGATCAGCAAAAGATGCAGCCCAGTACAGAGCATGATGACTTACACCTTCTTTGATACCTTCGATGGCACTGTATAAACCGAGAGGAGTGATTGCAACACTCAAGACAATCTGTGGTTAGAGATATTGTCAGCAAGTTCTGACCAAGCCGCACATCCTGTTGTATCCAGTTCTACTCACAGAAAGTACAGCACAGAATATGAAGACCTTGTTCCAGATACCCGAGAGCGATCGCACTTCACCATCTTTAGCGAAGTAAGGGTGTTTGTTATAAAACCAGATGACACCACATAATCCGTAAGAGAACCAAACACTGAATAACGAAGAGACAATAGTTAAAAGTTGATTGAAGAACGGGATAAGTTCGGCAAGAATGAACGCGGCGATCCACATGACAGCTACGATTCCTACCCAAGCTAATCTTGCTCGAAGACCTTTAGAGGTCAAAAGTCTTGAATTTCTGAAAGAGTTGACATAAAGGAATTTGGCACCGACATTTAATCCTACAATACCGGAAATCAATATACAAACGAGTGCGAAAGCGTATGCAGTGATTCGGACTGGTTTGGTAGTCATTGTAAAAGCGGGTGATTGAACGTACTACATATATATATTAGCTGAGATAGCAGACCGAAAAAGAGGAAATACTCACTTGGCCTCCGAAAGCATAAATAGTTCCTCCGACAATGCAATAGACAATAATACCTCCTGCCTGAGTGATCAAGAAGGACTTCTTGAAATCATTGGGGTTTTTCATTTCAGAACACCAACTGAAAACACCCATGTTACCACCGTAGGCGAACACGACGTTGGTAAGGGCACCAATGACATCCATCAAGTTAGGATTGGTAGGGAAGGCGTGCCATTCAATGGGAACCCCCTTTTTGACCAGAACACTTGGGCTCTGAACCTGTATGACATTGCGTAAATCAGTATCTATCTTCAAGACCGACGAGCAGAATGGTGGATTTAACTTACACCTGTGGCAATAATGGTAATGAAACACGCAGTCAAGATACATGAGACTGAAACCCATGACAGAATCGCAAGTTTACCGAATTCTCGATTGGTCGACATCTGGAAACAGGTAAATCAGTGGGGCGATTGAGATGTCATGAAATGAATAATCCACTGACCATGACGCTGACGATCATAATGATAAGAGCAAACCATACACTGCAGATGGCGTTGGTACTGAGGGTATTGAGAGCTTGTCTACCAGCCAATACATGTGATCCTCCCAAACCAATACTCTACAAGACCTCTCAGTAATTGTGCTTGGAGTAGGAATCATGGTGATAATGATGGTGATAACTACAAAACTCACCTTAGCAACCATACCAGCTCCCAGGATCCTTCTTCCCCATTTACCGAACAAAAGACCTCCAGCATCAGCGAAGTTCATGACACCCATGTGCTTCATCTTAAAGTCTATCATAATCCAAGCGGTAATATAGGCGAGAACACCCAGACCGATGTTGGCGATGAGTCCACCAACCATACCGAGTCGAAGGAAAATGGAAGGATAAGAGAGAGCCCCGAGAGCGATGTTCTATGGTATCTTGATCAGCAAGGGTCTTTGCAAGACGTAAAATGCTCACCTCAGCAGTCGCTACCAGACCAGCTTGAACCCAGCCCATTGATCTAAAGTCTACATAATCCTCTGCGTTCTCTTCTCTTTGAGCACTGAATGGATCATACTCGTACGAATCGGCAGGTATGTTGGCTACATCTTTTCCAGAAGGGGGGTATTCATCATATCCACCATAAGCTACTTCTGCGTTGGCCAAGTCTTTGTCTTGAACAGGTGCGGGGTAAACTTGGGTTATCTCGTTGGTCATGCTTTCGATTTTGGTGGGGCAAGATGAAGGCAATTAAGGTGAGCACAATATAGAACCAGTAGTGAAAAGCGTGTTTAGTTGTCGGATTTATATCGAATCTAAACCTTCTTGTCCGATGTGATCATTATAAATTCGAAATTTCTCGCCAATTTTTTCACTTGACTAAAGACGGCCGCCCGTAGATTCGGTATCTTTCGGACGCTCGACGTGGGCCCATATGACTTGTGTCAGCACCATCGTGCTACTCATGATTGGTAATGAAATTAGTGACCGAATATTTCGCTTAAACGGATTAAACATGAAAATTTGTAAGATTTCATCTCGCTTGGATAGATTCGAAATTATTTCGCATCTAGGTCCGCGGACAAAATTCAGGCACCATAGGGATCTTGACCAAAACTTCGGCATCCGAAAGTTCGATGATGGCTTTCTTCTTAATTTCAACGGAACCTTGAGCGAGGATATGCTTGCAGACCCTGTAAATATCAGGGGGATCCTACGCTTAAATGTTATCGTCACGTGTGCGACGATACTTTCGTCTGAGAACATATTACCACATCATCTCTGGTTTTTTTCGAATTTCAGTCATTTTAGATCCAGATTCGAATCATTGGGTAATAATTTCAATGGAAATGGGAAATTACTGCTCCTCTTCAGGAGATTCTCATATAGAGCTTGTTTGGCGTCATGACGAATACCCCACATATTGACATCGCGGCTCCCCGTGTTTTCGAATATCTCGTCTTCGACCTTTCATGAGATATCGAAGCCCCAGGTTCTCTCGGACGACTGGACCGAAAACCTGATTAACAGAGATGGGGTAGAGGATTCCATTCGGAGCTCAGTTGATCGAAGTCAGATGATTCCAAACACATCTCGGTTAAGGCTTATGTCATTGGCTTTTTCATTTAGGGTTCATCGAAATGATGTACATGCCTGTTTGTCGATGCCCCGCTCATACCGTTGACAAAGGAGGCGTGGGTATAACTCGACACCTTTGGAGCTGGTCTCCCTCATGAAAAACAGGGCTTGCATACTCCCATCCTCTGACCAGACTTTCGATCACCCATTCACTATGATTTCTCCTGTCGTAAAGAATTCCGTCATTGTCGCAGAGATGACAGCGCCACGTGGAGAACAGCTTAACCTGGATCAGTGGACTCAAGTGACTCCGCAGGTCCCACTGAATTATAATTTATTGCAATTTGTTGTCCTACTTGGAAACAAACGTCGTCTTCAACGCAAATGTCGAATTCCGACAGAGCATGCTTACGGTGCATAGCGAAGAAGAGAAAGGCATGTTCTACACAGACACAGCATTTCTAGGAGACGGCTAACGAAGAATGTGAATCAGTGTGATCACCAGAGCCCAAATTGTGGATTGTGCGTAAAATCCGGACATGTATGCGAATACCCATCAAAACGTCAGAAAAGGTAATATCCAATTTCTACTCTCCACAAGCGATATCTAAGCTCAGCTATACTTGTATCAGGGGACCGACGGCAGGTACCTTAAAAGCCAGTGAGATTCGTATTCAACAGCTGGAAAACGCATTATACTTTGTGCTTGGTTTGGAGGGTATACGTGAAGAGGTAGAAAGTCGGCTGGTTCTCAGTCAGGTATGTTCTTGTGCTCCATCCATTCCGAAGAAGAGCCCTATTCATCATTTTGGCTGTGGTGAACAATTGCAGCAAGTCATACCTAGTGCTCCATCTGCAACTATCGATCGGGCCAAGCTTATTGATTACTGGACTGCACAACCTCTGACACGATACGTGGACATAATCCATTTCAAAGATACCTTAGATTCCGTTGTTGAGAAAAAAACTCGGAATTATTCTGCTGAACAGACTGCGTCGGTGAAAGAGCGACCTGGTAAGTAATTTGCATGTTGTGCGACTGTGTGCTTAAGCGGTGTGTAAAAGCAGTCTGGCCGGTGACAACCCATGCGGACTCCCGAACCGCAAGAGGGAGATTTGATGGAATATCGGCCAACCCCAATCCGCAGCTCAGCTCTGACACCTCTAATGCCCCATTGAACCGCTCCAATTTAGACTTCCTGGCGTCAAGTGCTGCTTCCCAATTACCTTTGTCGAATGACAACCAAGGTATCGATGACAACCAAGGTATCGATGGCAACCAAGGTATCGATGACTACGCTGGGCCTTCCCTTGACGGAAACGGGCAAGCAAATCAAATGAATTACAGTTACGACCACGGTCCTGAACTGTCTCACGAGCTCGTAACTCCAACTAACTTACCCACTCATTCCTCGAATGCTATCTCGCCTGGTATTCTGGATCTGACAGCGCGACCATCGTTGCCAATCCCAGCCGTAGATCATAGCGATCTATTCTGGTGATTGCGAATCAAGCAGTTGTTCCTCAGAAATGCATTTTTTCATAGCGTACGCATTTTATGCATATAGTGATTTATATTCAAGACACAATAGGATGCGAGTGTGCACGGCAGAGTTGTTAGGATAGACTGCGTGCGCGTGACTTATCATTTTCATATCTCTTTCATATCTATTACTCGTATGCAACTCGTACATTCAACGAGAGTAGTACATCATGCCATGGGATTGTTGTGTGATGATAGGTCGAGACGATGATCCGATATGTCTCTGAGCAGGACCGGAAGCGAATACAATAGCTGCTAAGTAGAGTAAGAGACGAAGTTCACGAGATATACATACCTTAGAGAGAGTAATAGTATCTTAGATACCGTGTCCTAGATATATATGTATAGCTGTAGACTACGTATCTCCGTTCTGCATTATCACTGACGTCCTTAGCGCCGTACTCGCGTATTATGACATTTTAGTAGGTGACATATTTAATACCGTTCGCTAGAAAGTTTTCAAGCTTCTTGTAAAGCAGGACAGTGTCTTGAAGTACCTGTAGGAAAGATTATCTTGTTCGATCTCAGTCGACCAATTTATATATCTCCGAATTTGCTTATCATACGGACGTCACTTGATCCGGAACCCATACGGGGATTATTTGGGGCACCTGCGAAGAGACCAGAAACCACAATAAAGAGACTGAAAGTCTCAGTCATGTCGGGCGGAGCATCGTTCCTCCGCTGATCCCGCCTAACAGCATTTCGCTGATCCTTTAATCCGCAATTTACGATATCGGTCATGTGCCGATGCACAAGCGGACAAAGGTTATTCCGCACACACTTTGTGTAGCTGATGTATATGACGGTATAAAAAGTTGAAGTTTATATCACACTGTTACGATGAATAACCTCATCTCAATCCTCCTTTTAGATTTAAGGTGACACAGATACACATCATGGCACCTATCGCTATGCGCCCTGTCAACGAACCCGCTGCCTTCCCAGACGGTTATGCGGTTCGACGTGAGTGTATTGGACTTGATATCGGCTTATTGTGACGGACTGAAAGCTTGCTTCATCCCACAGCTGAGAGGAAGAACACATATAAAATTGCACAAATCGGGGCTGATGGTATTGGACCCGAAGTCATCAATGCCGGTGTCCAAGTGGTGCACGCTGTGGCAAAGAAAGTGGGAATGTTTAAGGTAGATTTCACGGAACTAGACTGGTCATCAGACAGATACAAGAAGAGTGGAAGTTACGTACCGGCAGATTATTTAGACATCCTCAAACAACATGATGCCATCTTGTAAGTCTATCTCTGATTTTGGGTAATCAGATGAGGGTCAGGACAGCTAAAGACATGGGACAGTTTTGGTGCTGTCGGTGCTCCAGATGTTCCCGATCATATTTCCTTGTGGGGATTGAGATTGGCAATCTGTCAGCCATACATGTACGCAAACGTCCGGTGAGTAGCCTAACTCAACAAGCCACTGTAGAAAAAACAAGCGTTCTGACATGAGCACGCAGACGAACCAAGGTTTTGCCAGGTACTACCTCCCCCCTCAGTAATTTGAAACCAGGAGACCTAGACTGGTGTATCATTCGTGAGAACTCAGAAGGTGAATATGCTGGTCATGGTGGTAGATCTCACAGAGGTTTAGAACATGAGATTGGTACCGGTGAGCTATGGTTGAAATGATATTGGCGAACGAAACAGGCCTGACGAGGGCACAGAGGTTACCATCTTCACTCGAACCGGTATCAGGCGAATTGCAAGATACGCTTTCCAAGTGGCCCAATCCAGGCCAAGGAAGCATTTGACTTATGTCACTAAGTCCAATGCTATGAGAAATGGTATGGTTCTATGGGACGAAGTGATCAAAGAAGTCGCGAAGGAGTTCCCAGACGTTGTGAGTATCTCAGGCGTTAGGACAATCAACAAAGAGAACTCTTTTCGCTGACGCTGCGCAGACTATGGACTCAATGCTTGTCGACGCAATGACTGTTCGAATGACCTTGGACCCACAATCTCTAGATACTATTCTCGCTACCAACCTTCATGCTGATATACTATCAGATCTTGCTGCTGCTTTGGCTGGATCGATTGGTATCGCACCTACAGCTAATATCGATCCTTCTCGAACGATGCCTTCAATGTTTGAGCCCATTCACGGGTCGGCATTCGATATCACAGGCATGGGAATTTCTAATCCGGTCGGTACTTTCTGGACAGCCTGCGAAATGTTAGATTGGCTGGGAGAACATGAAGCTTCTAAAATTCTCATGAAAGCGGTGGAACAGACATGTGCGGACGGCATCAAGACTAGAGACTTAGGTGGCAAAGCCGACACACAGGAAGTGACGGACGCAGTCATCGAGCGAATTCGAGCGTTGTAAACGACGAGTCTCGCGGTGTTGTAGATTGTTCATGTATATCTTTTGTGCAAAGTCTCGTTGGGTCGTCGTTTCGAGGGACTAATCGATCGTTCACGATTGGATTGGCAGAGTTTGCAAACATCCCTTTCTGCCTATTAAGTAGAAGCAAATGACTTACTGAACAATAGTTGATTGATGTGTTAAACTATTCCGGGTTACCTATAGGTAGATCGCGCCCTCACCTGCCTTTGTAGTGTGATCACTTCAAATGCATGAAATAACAACAACAACATCATGACAGGAACATTCCATCACAAATTGGGAGACGGTGGCACGGAAACATGATACGCCCAGGTGGATTCAGGTTCAAGAACGAAAGTATCGAAATCGAAGTGGAAACAGTCCGCAAAATTGAAAGAGTCTTCTTGGTTGCTCCCGCTATGAGTTGTATCTGGCTGCTGAGCCAACAGAGGTATATACAAAGGCTGTGTGTGCGACTATAAGATATTTCACGAGGTCAGCAAACCTATCAAGAGAGCTTTTCGACGACGACCAACTCACTGTCTCGCTTACGATCGGCTCTTCTCGGTCTATCAATGCCTTTACTACCCGACTGAATCTGTCTGACTTGGCCCACCTCTTGGCGAAATGTTGTAGAATGCTAAAAGCTCGACGCAGATCTCGTAATAGCCTGCTTTATACCTGATCAGCATAAATGATGGGCTCAGACAGAATGCCCGGAACTGACCATGTCGCCGGGTTTTTCCTTGCACGTTCCCTCTTAGCTCCATAAACCAAAATGAGACTACCCAAAAAGACCATGTCGACGTATCCAGGCCAGTAAACTTCTTCTTTACTCTTGAAGAAAGCATTGCTCAAGGTTGAGCAGATAATTCTTACCGAACCGATAGCTGCTTGCAGCCCATGGTCATGCTGAACTTGCGAAGGGGGCAAAGACAGAGCAGGTCGGTTGAGATTCACAATTTGAGCATGATATAAGCATGTGAACAGAGTGGAATATTTACGACGAGGATCGGAAGGATGAGCGGGCGTCTCCTGCATGACACTCATCAGCTTGACGGTATTGCAAGAGGAGTTCGAGGCGGCAGCTCACATTGTCCATGTCACAGTCTAACCCAATATCATTCCACCATGCGTCCAGATTGCTTCGGAGCTGCAGCACTTCATTTGCTGTCACAACAATGCGTTAATAATTGGTACCCTCCTCCGCGAAGAGCTCTCTCACGGTTGAAGGTCCTGCGCGAGACTGATTTGTTGAACTGCTCCATGGCTTGACCTATCATTTGTGCCATCAAGCTTAATGAACACGCAGGAGTAATCTGAGTTGATTCTGGGTGATCCGGGGATCTATTTGTGTTGACATAATTGAAGGCGGTCGATTCGAGACGCCTGATGTATGCGAGGCGTTATCAGGTGAAGCCATCTCCTCTGAGATATCCCCCAATTTTCGCTTGATTCCTCTAGACTCTTTAGTTTCTATACTGGGTGAGATCTGTTCAGATATATCCCTAGATGCATGAGCGGGAGTCGAAGCTTGATCGAGCGAATTATGTTGCTCTACCCCACCGGGTACGCAAGTGTCGATGTCTGAATCGCTGAGCATGAGTGGTATACCGAAATCTGCAGATAGTAGGCGATCAAGAATATAGAGGGAAGAGAATACCCGCTTTCGTAGATCACGATCTGCAGCCTCTGTGAACGTTGAAGCATAACGCTCAGGACATCTATGTAGTCCAGCTTCATAGGCTAGCTCTGTAACATTATTAGCCGAGCTACGCGAACGGTGCGTCGGTGCATCTCTTACTGGTTATCACTCCCGAGAGATGCATAGCAGGACGGTATTTCCTGGTGAGGTAGAAGAAAAGTTCGATAGCCAGTAATGCTTGTATGCCAAATAAGTCATTAATCCGCGAATTCTGACACGCCCCGATGACCAGATGACCGAGCATGGTAGCTTGTGAAGTTGAGTGAATGGCTGGCAGCTTTGACACATCTTCCGGTGTTTCTAATCCTAGTCCTCCTATGCTGAAGATGACTAAGAGTATAGTAGTCAAAGCCAGGGATTGTTCAGGTGTCAATCCTTCGAAAGCGAATACATTTCCGGTTTCCGCTGACCCGGTATTCGGACCTTGAGCTGTATCTACAGTGTGATGCGTTTTAGCTAATGTCAAGGAGTTGTTGAAGCACTGGAGCAGGTATGGTCCGTCTAGAAAAGGGAAAAGCGGATGCCAAAGGGCAAAATATCTATTCAACCTCAGACGTAACGCTGGTTCATCTAACAAATCTCGTGATCTAAGCAAATAAATGCTGTACAGAGCTGTTTCATCCGAGCGGGGCTCGTCATTGTTTCGATGGATGAATGCATCTTCTATACCGGGATCAGGGGTGAGGTGATCGGCTGAAGTAGTAGACGTGAGATCGGAGCGAACAGTATCAGCTAGGTAAACACCTGAAGCTGACCCGGCAAACCTAGGAAAGCCATTCTACATCATGTCATTCACATGTTTCTTGAGGACTACGATAGGTCAGATACTCACTGGCCCGATGTAAAAGCGACCCGTCTCATGCGTGGAAGTCTCCATGACCCATCATATCCATTGCTGTATGTGCGAAAACTGGGCATCGAGACGACGAAATTGATAAAACCCGAAGCTGGGGGTAAGTTCACTTTTAAACGGGCAATTACATAATTCACATAAGGGAAACGTGCGGAACAACGTTTCTCCGCTCGCTTTTGCCGATAAATGGCCAGAAGATATCTCGGAAAAGAGGCTGTCGATTGTTATAACCTATAAGTAAAGATATAAATTCATACCCAAACAATATATAAATGTTCTGCCTCGCTCGTTTGACCGTCACCAACCTCAACAAGCGAACTTGCTGGAAGGCCATGACAATAGAATCAAAGGTGGACACGCTTTTGACTTCGTACAAAGCTCGTCTAATAGCTGTTTGTAAAGAAGCAGCATGGACGATTGCGAGACTAGATCGGAAATAAACCTTTGATTATATCGCTGCAAGGCCCTCAAGGTGCTGGTGAGCGTCCATCTATTCTTGACGTCGGACCGCTCACTCATAGATGCAGGACGTAGACAAAAGTACGCTGGCTAGTGTGTTAGAGAAACTGTTCGCGAATTACTACAGTCTCAGGATAGCAGTAGCATCGCTTGATGGTAATCTCTCCGCTTCCCATGTCCTATGCAGGATGATACCGAGGCTCATCTCATCGCTGGCATAGATTTCTACCTGAATCGCGAAGGACTAGACGATCTCGCTCGATCGTATCCAGCCAACAGAATGCTCCAAGGCAGGGGACCCCCCCGGCACACATGATTCGCTTCTCCTCCGCGAAACACTACTACAACAAATTCGTAATCGCGCGCTCCATGGACCGTCTCCTGTATCTCTTCCGATATTCGACAAGAGTCTACATAATGGTCGCGGAGATCGATCTCATAAAAATGTCTTTGTCCACTCCGATGAGCTAGATATATTCCTGTCAGAAGGTTGGTCAGTAGGCTTTCAATTACTTCCGGAAGATCAGCTCAGAAATTGCTGGTTCCAAGGTAGAACGGCAAAAGAGCACTCATGGGAAAGTGTACTTCAGATAAACTACAACTTAGCCAATTTATCCGAGATATTAATGGGTACTTCGATTGTCACGTTTCGATAACTCCTCTGAATTTAGATTATATATATAAGTGGAAATTACAGCAAGAACATCATATGAAAAGGGAGAATGGAGGAAGCGGAATGACTGATGAGGAGGTGAGGCTATTTGTTGATCGATGTATGCCATGCTATGAGCTTTACGGGGAGAAGAAAGCAGAATTGAGCCACCTTAAGCTCGTCTATGGTTCAGACAAAGACGTCGTAGAGGTAGATGAGACACCTTGAAGTACAAGAGTATGTATTTCATGCATCGTACACTTCCTGCGCAACCATCAAGTACGCGACTCCTGCTGTGCACTTTCAGGCTTCTAGGTGAAGTACGCGTAATAATGGATACATCCAACAATACAAGATGGCACGACACAAAGTTAAAGAAATCCTTCAGGGCGTTCATGCCGTTTCAGTTCTTCGAGCCATATAAGCTACAAGATCACACACTGCACCGGATTCCCTCTTCATCAGCCCCTACCCAATGGCGAAAAGTTAAGATTGAACTCACTTCTAGAAGAGAAACCCCATTCGTTGTCGTACCAAGCCACAATCTTTGCCGTACGCTCATTCAGCATAACGGTCGCGTCTACGTCTAAAATGCTGCTCTGGGTTGATGAGAGGTAGTCTGACGATACTAGCTTTTCGTCTGACACAGCTAAGACACCGGCCAAGGCGGGGCCATCAGGATGAGGTGTAGATGACTGAATCGGTCGTCTGGCAGCTGCTGCCCTGAAAGGTCGGATGAGGTCTTCTTTCGATTTCACAGGGGTAGATAATGTTACGGTAAGATCGACAAGAGAGACATTTGTGACTGGCACTCGAACGGATATACCTGTGGTCGCTTCGGTCATTAGTGGAAATGACGAATCTTTGTGTATGATAGCACTAACCGTGAAATTTGCCTGCCAATTCTGGTAAGACTTTGACTACAGCTTGAGCGGCACCGGTTGTAGCAGGAATGATATTTCCCATTGCCGATCGACCTATCAACGAATGTCAGCTATCATTGACAGAGGCAGCCAAATAAGAACACTTCTTACCTTGCCGGATGTCCTTTGAACTGAATCCGTCAAGCACTTTCTGACTCGCTGTACTAGCATGTATGGTAGTCATCATACCAGTCTCAACACCAAATGCACGTTGTAACACTAAGGCTAATGGCGCCAGACAGTTTGTCTGTCAAAATTGTGTAAGCTTTAGTGAGTTGGTCATTCTTGATTTCGTAGAAGATGTCCAAGAGGACTTACAGTACAGGATGCATTGCTCAATACGTCATCGTCTCCGACATACACATGGTGATTTACACCGTATACACAGTTCAATGTATCTTTGCTTGGAGCAGAAATCAACACTTTTTTGGCTTTGCCGTGTTTGATATGCACCTCAGCCTTGTCTTTTGTCGTCAGTTTTCCAGTTGATTCCATTATGAAATCGGCGTTTGCGGAAGACCAGTCCAACTTCGTAGCGTCTCGCTCCGAAAACAAGTGAATTAATCTGCCTCTGAACAGCAATCCTGAAGGTTTGGGATTATTCGAAGTTGGTTCTAGCAGTCCCGGATGATCATCAGGACATATAGTTAAATCTGATCCTAATCGAAATTTTCCATGAGTCGAATCATGCATTATAGCTGTCATCAGATGTTCGGACGAATGAGCGGTATGATTTACTGCCACGAGGAGAAGATCGTCTCGTTCCAGCATCAATCGGAAAAGCGCTCGGCCTGTATATGCATGTCAGCTTGTTGCATGCGACGCATGATGAGAATTTTACTCACCAATTCGACCGAATCCATTTATACCTACTCGAGGAAGCGTTGATTGATCTGTGATGGCTATAGGCACTGAAAGTAACGTCATTCACCCGTTTCGCCCCAACGTGGGTCATAGTCGGCTCACTGTTGAATCTCAATATATGTGCTGTCGTGGTCTCGTCAATATATTTATGTGATAACATATGTACTAATGATCTGAATGAATCCATGCATCCTTCTTATACTCGCCATGACCTGTACATTGTATGTGAAATCAATCGCCATTCATGTATATTGCGGACCAAAACTCTCCCGCCTGCATTGCCAGACCCGTTGTTTTCTGATAAAGTAGCCGCCTCCCCACATCATATGCTCTTCGGAGGGGTAAAACCGATTAATCATGAATATTTTGGAATGAGGAGACTCCATGTTATCTGATCGGCATTGGTTCCTGAGTATGTACCTAAAAACGCCCTTATTCCGAAAGATCGGTTTTACGTTTATGGCTTACGTTTTTCATCTGCTCGTTGGAGAAATCAGCGATTAATGTGCGTATGATTGGGTGAGCCTGACGTCTAAGCATTCCTGTTTCACTCAATTGGAATAGCACCACTCTAGCTACATTGGAAGCTGAAGACGCACGAACGCAAAGATGTTTGGATGACCGCTGGTCGGCGGAGTCGAACTAAAATCTTCAGACTCTTGGAGAAGTCAATGCAAGTACAGTACAAATTGTAAAGTGCTACATATGCCGAAGCAAGATTTTGTTTGTAAAGAAGGATGGATCAATCTTCCCTTTATCTAAATCCCAGTGGTACTTTTCTATGAAGCAAACAGCAGTTCCCAATACAGTAGTTTACCAAACAGATTTCTTGTTATCACCACTTCTTGTATGTTTGTCCGACCAACCTGCTTGTTCCACTGCAAACGCTACAGCGAGCTTCGAGAACTCGAGCATATGCTATTTGGGTATATCATATAAGCTGAGATCAAGACTATCAGTGTTGACAATACTCACTTCAAGCGAGAAGAAGCCGGTCTCATCGTCGACATCCATTCTATCCTTATCAGTATGGATATAACCATCAAACTGTCCGGGGAAACCACCAGCTAAGGGATCCCCTTCAGCTGCGAAAGCGGCGGGATATCCACCTCGTGTCCATGACATGTAGTCTGATCCGGCTCCAGCCCTGACCGAGATTGTGTGAGCAGTCGTGTCATGATAGGACAAGGACCTGAAATACTTACTCTAAGGATGACGTGTTGACGGGTATGTCAACATATTCTCGAGCAAGTTTGACGACCCACTTGGTAAGGTTGTCATCGGCGTCGTTCTCGAGCAGGAAAACGTGGGGAGTGGTGTTGCGAGCGACAAACGCAGTCATGTCCTGGAAGTGGGGTAAGTCGATGTAAGTATGAATTTTCGCGACTCTATGTATATATATATATTATGGCTCACAAACTCGATCATTGCGCCAACATTCGCATTGAGACCTCTTTTATATGCTACGATCTCTTGACTCCCTAATAAGCCAGCTTCTTCAGCAGCGTACCAGTGGAACTCTACCGGACCTCTCGCTGGAATATAGCCTCTAAGCGCCAATGCTCTGAAAGCTTCTAGAATACTGGTAGATCCCGACATATCATCATCTGCACCTGGAGCGGGAAGCAATGGAAATAGATAATTTGCGGAATCTTGATGAGCACCAATGATGGTCAACGGTAGAGAAGCGTTTCTTGTCGGAGGCTCGAACCGAGCTACTATACTTGGTTGAGGAAATCTATGGGTGTGATATTCTAAAGAAATGAATTCCCCGGTTGGGGATTGCGCAATGATCGAAGCGATGTGATCATGTAGCCATCTTGCGGATTGTACACCTGTTTCAGCGTAGTAATATCGGTTAAAAAATGAAGTTGCTTTCACCAGGACATCATGCATGTGTGAAGTTTTTAAGTCGGCGAAAATGGGTTTGATGTATCGCTGATGGACAATATCAGGTGTGTCTAAAGAAACGAATTAGCTGATCGCTTCGACAATCTGAGATCTTGCAAGTGGTATAATGTATGAAGGAGAAAGGCAACTGACTCGCTTTACCTGCCATCAAATTGCTCTCTGACAGGTCTTGACTCTCCGTAAGGTCCATGAATCTCTTGCCTGCCCTCCGTAGACGTAGCTTATCGCCTTCGGTCATCCAGATGCCCTCATTCGCATCCTCTCCAAATACCCTAATCAACCGTCTCTCCGCCATCATGCCCTCCAGCTCTGGCTTGAGAGCCAGCAGCGCTTCAACAGGATCATCGTACTTGTCTAAAGCGGAAAGGATAGATGGATGCACCTCGTGCTGAGCGGAAGCTGATGTTGAGAGCAGGTTGTTGAGGGGCAGTTGATCAGAGTTGACTGATTCGATTAAGGGTGAAGAGATGACAAGGGATAAAGCTGGAAGAGCGAGCAAAGCGCCTATGGCATTGATCTTGACCATCGTGAGAACGATTGTATTTCGTTCGGTTTCAAACAATGTGCAAGCAATCTAGTGCAATGAGCTCCTTAAATCATAGTGAGGAGAGGAACAAGTATACAATAGAATGGTATTATTCCAGATGCGGTCGTCATCGTTTGCTTTGCTTGCTGTTATCGGCCAAGTCCGAATGTAACACCATGTGCTCCCACAAAATCACAATCTTGTCCATTCTCCTAGCCAAACCTGGAAAGTATAATATCGGATTGTCCAATTCGGAAAGTACGGCTTCGACGAATGCAAGTCCACCGAAGAGCACTAGCATATTCGTCCATTGTTATCACGTTCTTCATCGTCGATACGTCGTCAGATCCATCTTAGCTTATCATGCAATTTATGCACAACGCAATCGAAGTCGGTCAAGGTTTGCTTGTGCTGGAATAATAACTCTGGGTCGGCCTTCTACGAGACTAGATATGATTCTCCAGTCTGACCCTAGAATTCGATTTATCGCAAAAGGGGTCATATCATCCTCCATTCGGAGAAGTATCGAATTTCGATCAAATCGACCAACCGTCCGATGGCAATAGCCTAATAGCCCCCGAGACCAAAGGTTTTTACGGGTAGGAATAAGAGGAAGACCCCAGAATTCCTACTATTCCTTAACGGTGAAGACCAATCCGAGGGACATAGTATGGTACCAAGACGCAGGTAAGAGGATACTTGGAGAAAAAGGAGTAACTACAAGGTCGTCGATCAGCTTCAACCGCTTGTGCCAAGCATATCAAAGTCTATTCTTGACCATTCAAGCAAATAATGAAATAACCCTGCATCAAAGTTATTTAGCACTGATTGCTCTGGGGATGAACAATAGCTAAAATAACTAGATCATCTCTCAGATAGGGCTACTTATGATATCGAAACTTTCGGGTGTTCGAATTTCGACCAAGCCTTAGTCCTCTTTGAGTATCACGGGAATTCCGACATTCCGACACTATGCACCTTATCCTTCCATATATACGCTTCTTACCGGAGCTTACGAGACCCTTAGCCCCTAGATCCATGTCCGCAGAACCATTCTGTTAGATCCACTTCGGATCTGACTCGCTCCTACCATTGTCTGCCCGACGGAAGGAGGAGAAGTTATTCTGCAATGTCTACCGACAAGACCTCTTCGGTGTCGACAAGAAAGATCGACCATTCTACGAACCATCGGACAAAAAAGTCAAAGTTATAGGCTCGAAGAGTTATATAAAGATCTCTTTGAATATCATGAAGACTGCGAAGCGATAATCACTTTCACACGCCAATCTACAGAACAACCGAATCCTGAAACCTGATCAATATGTTCACCCAACTGGTTTCTGGCGCTATCCTCACTCTTCCAATGCTCGCCTATGGCTCTCCGGTCATTGTAAGGACCGAGTCATCTTATGGAGGTTCTAGCGATTCATTATCAGCTTTCGAGCCTAACACTACAGCATGGAAAGATGGTGCTTCCGATTCATTCTGTATTTGGAGAGATTCGTGTAATACTACTCAATCGGAATTAATTGGGGAAGGGCTTGCTCAGGCTATGAAACTTGTCGAACATGGTAGAGATCATTTAAGAAGATTTGGGAATGATTCCTAGTAAGTCTTCTAAGTCATTTCAAGATGTACTAATTGTCAACTTAAAGCATTGTTTTTGTCATACCAGCTTCCAAAGATGGTTCGGTAATAATAACAATCCATTTATCTTGGAAGGACTATATGATAGGATAGTCAGTGGTGATTAAGGCAATATATCTTTTACATGTGATGATCTCGATTCATTATGTGATGGAAAATATGGTATCATTCCTGGATACTTCAGTCCTTCCGTTCCGGAGTAAGTGTGACCCCCGTATCATTCATATTCGTACCTGGAACCGGTGAAGGCGGTACTGACCATCAAAAGTACTACAGACTCACCGTCGTTTGTCCAACTTATTATCTGTCCAAAGCCCCATCAGCTGAACTATGCATCAATGGAGAAACAATCGCTTCTCAAGGATCAGAATGTAAGTTTCTGGCTTGACGCAGTGAGAGATCTCACATCTAATCTTGGTCGCTATGCGTGTAGCTACTGATGGATCCTGATTCCTTCATCCACTTTTGCATCTCCCCCAAACTACTGGGGGAGGACTTGGCGATGTAGTAGATTCGGCTCATGATGCAGTTGATCTTGCTGAAGGGGTCAATGTGAGCTCATGTCTGCCTTCTCTTAGAATCTGCAAAGACTCAGGACTAATTGTTCATATTCTTCACTTTAGGCTACTCAGTCAATCATTGATATCCACTCAGTTCAATATTACGCTTTGGATGTCTACGCTGCCGATATCCTCTTACCTGGCGAAGGTTGTCTCGGGAATGTTAGTTTTGATTTCCTCTGTATTTCCGATCAAATCATTGAATGAATGCTCATTCAATGTGTTGTCAGACTTCCATCAAAGTCGCCGATAAGGAATAGTAGTGATCGGTTTGGAATTGTAACACGTCTTTCGGCGGATTTGAGGAAATCAGATCATGCTCCTGTCATGGTTCACAAGAAAATCACAAATCGTACTTCGACTGTGGCGTCCAACATTACATTTACATCTCTGTATTAGTCAAGTAAGGATATAATGCATCTTTCAAGCTCCTTAATGGTATGATCATCGCGGTTCAACCTAGGAGACTTCACGGTTGACTGCGAATGAGAGATAACTTTCAAGTTGGTTGTATATTTGTTAGATTCTTTGATGTTCACAAGGAATCATTCAATAAAACTCGATTCACCTATCCTATACTACAATTCGACAACAGATGGTAATTCGACAACAGATGGTACAGGTGTCGTTATTTATATACGTACAGCAAGGCAGATAGCGCTTACTAAGTGTCTTGTTCCATTGGGATCTCATTCAATTTCATGTTCCTTTTTTTTAAAGCACGCTGAGCAGACGAATTGATTTTGAGTCAATCAGGAACATTTCAGGAGTTTTGTTTTACAGAGGACATTACTGATACATAATGTCGCCAGCGTCATACGTACTGCTAGTCTTTGAATCGCCCAGCTTTAGTGATGCTCAAGTGGCTATATCCTTGAATCCACCGAAGTTTGAACGCGTGTTAGGGAATGGCTGATACGTATGGACACTCATTATTAGATATATGATTTTTCAGGCTTTCCCGATTAACTATCCAGTGAACGAAAGAGTTTACGTATCGAGTTATGTCACAATCATTCTAGCCGATGATTGAGACAGGACGAACGGATGAAATTTCGGCTAAACAGGCTGCGACGAAGGAAGAAGTACTTCCTCCAATACAGTATTGAGCGTTCACTTCGTAATCAAGCATTCTCAATGCAAATATAACGAATTTACGCAACTAACAATGATTCCTGCGTGTGATCACATATCCATTTTATATCTTTAGCTGATCTCATTCGCCGCGACGATATGTGGCATTACTCCACACTGCTTCGAATTCTCTTATTGTATTCATTGACTTCTTCCACTCTCGCAGCTCTAGCGGTAAAACCTCCTAATCAAACTACGAAGCCAAAGTCATACTCCTATAAGCACACAAATAGGAAACAGGTGAGCAGCAAACGAGATTTACAGGTCGTTGGGTTAAACTGATTCATCTGTCTGGTTGATTGATAGATCCTTCAACGTCAAGAAAAGAAACGAATCTTCAACAATCACGAACGAGGCATAGCTCAACGAGCAATACCATCTGCATTTCCAGGTATACCTGATATATCTCCAACAACAGATGATTCAATCGTATACTATTTTTTCCATTATGGTATTGGTTCTTATGAAACGTTTGCACCACCTATAAAGACTGATTTCCCTGGGGATCAAGATCAAGGTCAAGTAGTGCATTCTTGCGCTGATTTCGCATGGGATCAAGGTTATTTTGCATTTCAAGTTTATTATAGATTATCAACAGATACTTGGACTTGCGTTTCTTATGTCTTCGCTTATCCTGAAGATATAAGTAGTTCAACATATTTTAATGTGGTTGATCCGGATGTCACTCTTGCTTATGGATATCAACATCGCTGGATTGATTAGATGATGATTTTGATTCGAGATTTCTATTGGATTTTGGGCTTCATGATTGCTCGGACCTTTGGGCATTTTTCCAATGGTAATCATTTATTTTGTAATCTATATACATATAATTTTTGTTGAATACCCGTAGTGTATCTTGATATATACAACCGTAGAGTCATAGTCCTGATATGGGATTTCCTCTGAAAGACACGATTTTAACAGTAGCCATCTACGATTGACTATCGAACTTCTCTGACTAGATCGTTGAGCAATCCACTAACTAGCACTACAGCCTCCTTGACCAAATCTTTATCTTTGTCTCTCACTCTGATCAATATTCTAGAATTGAATCTATCGGGATGATAGTTCCTAATTGCATCTCTAACAGTCTTTCTAAGATCCACCTTTTCATTTTCAGCGCTATCCTCAGCTACAGCATAAACGAAATTGCGTATATTTTCTAGATTTAGTTGATCAATGGTTATATCATTTGTCATTCGATGTATTGGCCAAGGTATATCATCAAAGCTTAACTGAAGCTCAACAATATCATTGTCTCTCTCAGTCAAATTTTTCCACCTATCAACCCATCTCCTTCTTTGATCTTTCCTTTTCTTCTCCTCATTTAAACCTTTCTGTTTTTTCAAACTTTTGATTTTCTTTTCTTCCTCCTTTTCCGCTTTTTCTCTTTCCATTTCTTTTAATCTTTCTTTCTCTTCAATTTCCTTTCTCCTTCTCTCGGAAGCTTCAATTTCAGATTTATGTTTAATTCTATACATCCCTTCTCTAATCCATTCAGTATACTCTTCATCTGTCATTCTTCCTAAAGGAGGTGCTAATCCACCATTCAAATCAACTTCATCTGCTGCTCTTCTCCTTGATGCGAAAGTAGAAGGTCCAGGTCCCGCTAATCCAGATAATCCAGCAGCTTCTCTAAACCTTTTAGGTATATGTATATCTTCGAAATCATCAAAACTACCATTAAAAAAAGGATCTTCATCAAATCCTCTTGACATCCAATTTAACTTATCTTGCCATTCTCTCTTTTCTAATTCTTCTTTAGCTCTTCTACCAAATCCTCCCATCCATTCTCCTGATCCTTCAATTTCTTCATCGTTATCTTCAGGATATGTCCGTTTGATAGGATTTCTAGGTGGAGAAATTGATCCGGATCGATTTTGCCTAGGTGGTGAAACGGCATACCCATTTGCACGAGATATACGTGATGCTTCTCTTGCTTGACGTTTTTGTTCTTTCCGGTAAAGTCGATCGGCCTTTTCACTTTTGGTTTCTTTCCTATAAGATATGACGATTAGTTCAAGCTCATACTTCATGAATGCATGAGTAGATCGACTCAATAATGGACGATAATCACTTACATTCGGATCTTACTCCCCTTGATATCCTGATATTCGCTTGACCGATCAAGAGGTGCCATCCTTCTTCTCTTGCTCGGTGATTAGCTTCCGTACATTCAGTCACAGTCTATAGCTACGTCTGTCTGGTCCGTTCATCGATCAAATGATGTCGTGGTACTGGCGGTGTATCGCAGTAAGCGATGTCAGGAATACCATTGATGTAGGGGTCATCTTCAAGAAGTCTGGAGGTTTGGGTGGCAACACCGAGAGTCATGATCTCACGTGGCTAACGCATGTTCACCACACTACAATCTTATTATGGTGTTCAATATCATACATTTTTCTTATATAAACGAAGCTGACGGGCCAGGCAACGCAGTGTCGATTTCGGTGTAGTCATGATGATGAGTTGCGTTCGAGAAATATCAAGTGATTGTCGCAGGAAGTGTGACTGAACTCTTAGAGCTACATTATCATTGAGAGCGTTCACAAATATACTCTCGGAGGCTTTCCTTGGAAGATGATCCGACTAAGCGAGAGAGAATCGCACAATTTAGTGATCTCGCGCAGTACTACGAGACCGACTCAAATCTCAGAAGGCAAATTGCAACGAGTAGCTTCCCGAAAGGGCCCGAAAGATTCGAGAGGATCGTCAGTCATCTTGAATAAGGTTATTTTACCTTTTGCGCATGCGCCGTCAAATTTGATACTTCCGGCAAATTTCCCGTTGAGGGCCTGCCCGTTACACTTTTCCTTTATCTATTGATCTGTCTATTAATCGGATTCTTCGCCACAAATCGATACACCCAAAGGAGAGAGCACCTTTTGCTGAACGACTTCGACAATCAGAGGTCTAGGGAGTCACTTGAATCCAATATTTGTCTGTGCATCGCAACTCTCGTAACTCACAAAGAGCTTGCATTGCCGCAGCTCTGTGAACGATGACTTGAACCACGTTGCTCTCTTGAAAGAACAAAATGCATCCGAGCTGTTTCTGCGAAACGGAGTATGAATCACACTAAAACCTACAGTCCGGATTTATTGATCTCCTGAAAGAACAATTCCCAATCAAATGGTATTGGTATTCTGGATATAAAGAAAAAGGGTGAATGACGGTTGTGGCTTGAAACTAACCCGCTACAAAGTTGTGGCGTCGTAATGAAGAAGGACACTAGCGACTCACCCCTTCTTTTCGGCAGGCTTGTTATATGTCAGCAAATATACATTTCGGTCGCCGTTTAAAGTATTCTTATCCGGAAAAAACGTTCTTGTTTTTACGTTATTGGTTAGTGTACTTTTATTTTGCATATTAGTTCCGATTGATCCCAAAATTTGTTTTTTTGACCCTGCTGCGCCTTTGTTTTGGTTCAAGCCCGCCCCTATCCAACCGAACCGAAACATTCCTGAAATCCCCCTCTTCGAGTTTTTAAGGTTGGTAATAAGGTATTATGAGAAGATCGCCTTCCGTTATAGATTACATGATTTTACGTCAATAAGCCACGTGGGGCCTAAAAGTTATTTGTAGAAATTAATTGAAAAATACAAATAATTGATTGATTTCTACAAATAAAATAAGACGACATAGTTGATTATTTGTATTTTTGAAGAATTTCTACAAATAACATCTTTTTAACTTTTTCAACATGATTTCATCTTTTTGTACTTTTGGTGTATTATCAAGGAGGACGACAATTGAAGACTACCCTAGCCCTTGAGGTCTGCGTCACTTCTAATTTTACTCTGATGAGATGCCTTGAGTTCGGTCAGTAAAACAGAACAATCCGATCATTATATTCTTATTCTCCCTTTCTCTCATTCTCCCTTTCTCAGCTTGAACAGCGTACCGTTGATTTTTTTTTGTTTACTTTATCCGTCCTTAGTCATGCATGCATTTGATTCCATACATCGTCATCCAACGTTCAACCCCGTTAGTCACATTCCATAATTTTGAGCTCTGCGTATCATCTGCATCCGGATTACGATAAACAAAAAGCAAAAAAAAACCGAGGTAACTACCCCAACCGTCATTCCTTTGAAACGACTCCACTTCGTCTATCCAAATCTCAACTAGCAAATATTCTTTCTCTCTTCCCATTCTGTTACTTCCTCAATCCCAGTAGAAGAAGACGAACAAAAGACTGTTTCACTTTTTGATCCGTTACCGCTCAAGATCACCTTTTATCGTCATTCGGGATATCGGTTTTCGGTATGATCCGATAAATAATCCGTATTGTTCCCTCAAAAGTTGATCAACCAACAATTATCCTGCTCTCTTTCCACAAAGCATTCAAGGCAAGATATCAGAGCGTCATCCACATCCGACACTTTAAGCATACATATCCCAACGCAAGAAGGTTGACTACGCATTAGGATCTACCAATTGTTCCATCAAAGTAACACATCCCAACTAGATTCCTTTGATCTTCCTCATCCCCACTTTGGTCCGTCGCTTTGGACTTTTATCTTTCTATTCACACAACGCCCCCTTGCAATATTTGCACTCTTACTTATCCCCTCTTGACTACGTTATCATTCCTCGGATTGATCAAGTCGGGTTTCATATTTGGAAAAGCTTATCCCTGTTTGTGTAGTCACCCGATTATTTCAGACAGTAAACTTTGGTCTAATGCCTTTTACGCTTTGATCATCGTCATCCGTCCCTCATTCCTTTTTATTTGTATTCAAGATTATCAATAATTTTGCCTTTCCGGAGAAACACAAATACCAATACCAGTCATAGAACCTTCTATCCCACTGATATACAAAATAGATATATAAAACGCCATGGAAGTCACCAAGTGACATCTCATCCTCTTCCCTTCAATCATTCTTCACATGGACTTGGACCATTCATTCACTCTGTATATAGAAGTGTTTACATAGTGCTGTTAAGGAACAAGGCTTTATCGATCAAGGTACGAGTGACCAGTGTTATTATAATCATTATAATACATCATTAAAACCACCAACGGGATCAATTACATCACCATACGGGAAACTAGCGCATCAATTATCCCTCTCCATCCCTACATTCTAGACCAATCCACCATACAACAAGTTTATTCTACCAACAATGCATCCTTATAAATCATATTCATCAACTATACCTATCACTTCTTCAATATCAACCTCATCATCTCACATACAGCATCCTCCTTATGGTCTTCCCACTCCCTCCGTGACAATGAATGTCAACATGTCACATCCTCACAATCTACCACCTATCGGTCAAGCTCCACAACAACAAATACACAGTCTCAATAATACCAGACGAGCTTCATCAACATCAACGCGACAACATCATCATAACCATAACGATTATAGCGATTCTGAATCAGATGGTGAAGATGATAAAGTCGAAAAGGATAAATTGGAAATACGTAGAGAGAAAAATAGAGTCAAGCAAAGGAATTTACGTTGTAAGTTTTCAAACCAGTCTCGTACCTGATCAACCTTTTACCAATTCATTGTACGGTATAATCAACGTAATAAAAACACCCTACTTTGCACCCCCATCCATTGCATTCATGTAATATTTCATGCATGGAGCGATCATCCTAGTTATTGTAGATCATGCATAGCTGACAATTGTTTTGGTTCTTGTAGTACGTCGAGCAAATCATATAGCCGAGTTAGAAAAGAATCTAGCGAATTTTCGAGCAGATCAATCTATACTGCAAAATAATATTACTCATTTACAAGCTAGAGAAAATAGCTTACAAGGTTGGATACATGATTTAGAATCTGCTTTATTCAGAAATGGTTTAGCAGGTGAAGTTGAAACTTTACGTAGAATTTGGTCAGATAAAAATACTTCAATTCCTCAAACTCAACATCAAATTCGTCCCAAATCTCAACATGGGTTTTCTCAACAACCACCTTTACCTACACCTGCTGCAAATGCTCCATTAGTAGATCCATTATCTACATTAGCAAGAGCCGCATCTTCAATACCTCCTGGTGTACCTTCTTCTGGCAGAATGAGTTATCCATCTTCTTCTGCAACAGGATCGAGACCAACCTTACCTCAACCGATCTCCTCTTCTAGACCATTCGAAAATCCCTATCCTACTCCAGAGCTACATTGGGGATCTCAAATGAGCGAATGGGTACCTGCTCCTTCAGAAATGGAGAAAAAACGTAAAAGAGATTCTCAATCAGAGTATACTCAAGCAAGACCTGTGCTTCATCCAATGTCAGGAAGATTGTCAGAATCAAATGTACATACTTTACCTCCTATTCAATCTTATCGATCTGGATCCCCTTCTTCGGCTCGACCAACATCAGCTCCTTATCAATCAAAGACATCTGCTCCAATATCTGCTTCTACATCTGGTACAGGTAATATCTCACCACGTTCAATCAGGATATCAGACTTGGTCTCACCTCGACCTTTTGATGTAGAAAGTGGTCTACCCAGCTTATCGAGAGAATTGAGCGGTAGTGACCATTCGTATAGACAATCTGATATGCTGACAGCTAAAGAAAATGGATGGAATAGAATATCTAGAGGAGCTTCGTCGGTGAGTGTTTCGTCTAGCTGCTTTTACTATTTTGGAAGGACTCGTAACTTCACACATGTTTCAGACCATCACACTGATATCTATTCTTTTATGACTCCTTTATAGCCGGACAAGGATACGAATGGTCTCAGTCAATCTCGACCTAACAAACTTGCTCCTATAAGATTCTTCCAATCCAAGGAAGATCGAGTATATCCAATCTCAACGCCTTCTAGTCCGAAAACACTTTCACCCAATCATTCTCTGATCAAGATGGAAAGAGAAGAGGTTTCACCCAAGACAAGAAATTCATTATCCCCAACGGCTTTGAGAGCTGGAATGAACCGATCACCCCTCTTACAAGTTAAGGAGAATCCTTTATTAGATGGACAAATACCCAAATCGGCATGATCGGTAATGCAGATATGGTTTTGAATGGTCAAGTCTCGCCAGGCAAGAGTTCGAGTGTGAGACTGGTTTTGGTCTGACCCAATTCCACATATATCAGTACTCACAGCTCGAATGTTATAACTTTCGATTCGGCCTCAATCAGGTAGCTTTAAATGGATCAACCGAAGCTGCCTAATACAACCAAAGAAGAAGGACAAATAATGGGGAAACAGGTAGAAGAAGTCCAGATTGAGTAGGCAAATCACCTAAATGGAGAATGCCTGATCTGATCATATGAAAGGTCATTGAGAAGTGAAGTTAGATTCATCGTTTATTTTGGGGATAGGACTCGATATAGATTGGACATATGTGGAATTGACGAGAAAATACAAATTGTTTGCCATTTTGAATTGCCAGGATCATTATAGATTAAAATTGTAGCATAATAGCTCAAGGTTTGATTTTGAACAAAATAGAATTTTTGTATATTGTATTAGAGAACTCATATATCGATCGATATGAACAATCAATTGATCTCAATGATAGCAGTTTCAAATGACTTGTTCTGTTAGTATTCTAGATGAGTTACCATGGTTAATCACGATTAAAAATATATCCGCTATATACAATTCGTTTTCATTCAATTTATACAAATAGAAATATAAATTAAATACAAATATAAAAAATGAAAATACAAATTACGAGTATCAACTCTTTTTTTTTCAAAGGTATTTGTATTTTCTAATTCTATTTAACGTAAGAATGATTTGTAGATCGATCTGAGGTAAGTAACCTATTTACGTTATTTTGTCTTATACTTAAACTCCCGTTTATGAAAACAAACAAGACTTCCCGAAAAAAAAGAAAATAAACAAATGGCTTAAAGCCTCTTCTTTTTTTTTTTTTTTATTCCGAATACCTTTTTTTGAAGAAAAAAACCAAAATCAAAACCAAGAACCAAGAACCAAGAACCGTGAAACCCGGATTAGTTTACGTTATTCAATCTTTCGATCATCTCGGAATGTCTCGCTTTCTGATGAATTTGTCATTATGGTTTTGAACTGGGTCGACTTTTTCTATCGGATGCAGACCTTCTCGTTTGTCAGAGTGGAGGTCAATTATGATATACATGAAATTGCTTTGCATAGATATTTGTGAATACATTGATGATTGATTTATCTTGCTCAAACGTAGTTAGATGGTATAGACTGATCCAAACATGACCAAGTCGTGTTGAAAATACAATTGCATAGTTGGAGTTAAAAATACATTATTCATAAAGTCATTTCGTCATATCTCATATCATTTATCTCAAATCATGAGTTTCGTTATATTGTCCATCATATAAGTTGCACCAAAAGCATCAAAATCATTGTAAAGTACCAAATCAATCAATTAACGAATCAACATTAAATGTTAAACCTTTCACCAGCATGAGCCATAATTATCACTGCACCTGTCCATATACCTAAACCTCGGGCGGCTAGTCACCATGGACCCCAACCGTCATCTGACGAATTGGTTGAAATAACTTTTACAAGATCGGTAGTATCTAATCTAGATTTCATTGGAGTTAAAGTTTTGCCTAAATTGACATTGTGTTGATTCTCCCTTTCATTATCTGTTGTTGTATCGTCATCAAGCAAATCATGAGAATGGTCGAATTTCGGTGAAGTGTTTGAAGAGATGGTAGATGTTGGTTTTATATTCAAATCGAAGCCTAAGCCTACCGTTGCAGGGGGTGATGTTGGTGTCCTCCTAGTGAAAGATGTTGGAGTAACTGTATTACTCCTATCATTTGCTCGACGATTGTTTCTTTGCTGTTGCTGGTGATTACAGTTGACGTTGGTAGATGAAGAGTTAGAGAGTCTAGACGAAGGAGTATCCCATGGTGTAATTAATTTTTGCAGATTTGTACTGAGGGCATAGTCAGCTTATAGAATTCGCAATTAAAACGAAAATGGACAGTTGCATTTCAAACAAAATGATGATACTCTTTAAACACTCACAGATCCAATTTTGGGACCCCATGATTCTCTTCCGCCGGTTGTTTGCCATTTGATGTCGAATTATCATGTTTGATTGATTCTTGTTCAGGTATTGTACCTCCCGCAGCTGCGCCAACAGTTTTCCAAAGATTTCCCAAAAATCGCTTTCCACCTTGAACAACTTCTGGACTAAGATAACCCTCCGTTTGACTTATAATTCCACTCAAAACAGCTGCTCCTGTATTACTTAGACCGCCAGTAGATGCGATCAACGCATTTGAAAGTGGTTCGTCAATCGTAGTTAAGGATAATGATGAAGAAGAAGTAGAAGCAGAAGCGGAAGCGGAAGATGAGATCGTACTGTTTGGTCTTCGAGTTAAGGGATGTTGAGTAGTGGTGTGAGAGCGGGAATGAGAAGATCGAGATTGAGGAGCAGGTGTAGGTGCAGGCGGATCAGATTGGATAGGTGAGAGGGCTGAGCGAGAAACGATTGTTGTCCAGCGGGATTTCAACTTAGCCAGAGAATTCTCTTGGGCTAGTAATTCTATTAATCATACAAGTCAATTAGCATTTTGCTATCCCAGACTGAGGTCATTTGTTATGGATTACATACCTTGTTTTAGCTCAGCTACTCTTCTCTCTCTTTGAGCAATATGAGTGAGTAAATCAGCATGTCTAAGAATCATAAGCAGTCAGCATGGTTGTAATGCACTTAAGAGCCTTGTTGTTAACCGGGCAAGACTTGATTCGCAAGATAAATAAAGGTTTGAAGATGATTACTTACTTCTCTGCCAAAGTCTGCACCCCACTGATTCTCCTATCTTGCTGTACCTCATCCATAAGTTCATCTTCACTCTCAACATTTCGCTTTTCAATCACATCTTCATCCATTCCCCATCCATCTCCTCTTCCAAATACCTTTCTTTCGGCTGTTCGAGGTGTAGGAAGAGGTATAGCAGGTGAATAACTTATACTTGCTCTTAAACCCATTCTTCTATCAGGTCGTCTAGATCGCTCACTTCCATTAATTGGTGTTAAAGGTTGCGTTGATATTTGTAAATTAGGTGAAGGAGATGAAAGTATAAGTGGTGATTTATAATCAATAGACTCTAATTCAAAAGAAGGAGGTCTAGAGCATAAAGATAATCTCTTTAACTTATTTCTTGAGCTTGATTGAGATTGATCAATTGATTCTTCAGTATCCATTATTGTTGGTGTAGAAGGAGGTATGATTATACTTTTACGCTTGTCTTGTTTACTGTTTGATAAGTTTGAAGAAGAAGGATTATTATCCTCATGTATATTTGATGATGCTGAAGAAGGTGATCGAGGTGAAATATTAAGGGAAGACGATGAAGTCATTCCTAAAGGTTTCAAACCTTTATTAAGTGTACCCGAAGTAGAGGTAAATGATGAATGCAATCTTGATAAATTGGCTGGTGGTGCAGGTCCAGAATTAATAATGAAACGATCAGAGCTTTGTTTTACTTGATTCCTTTTCATCTTATCCTGACCATTCTTAAATGAAGGTGATATAATTATTGTTGATTTAGCTTGATATCGATGATTTGGTGTTGATGGTACGTTACTTGATGACATTATGATCTGTTGATTATATTATTATACAAACAAGAAATGAGATATGAAGATATGATTTATGCTGTTGGTCAAATTATAAAGATGGTATATATAGCGAACTAAGCGTTAAAGAGGCATAATTGAGAAGAATAGACTTAAAACCCAAACAAATATATATATAGTAATGTTATACACAATCAATTCAATGTGTATACGATGACATGTATATAGTTGATTGATGTCGTGAGTGAGTAGGAGATCGATAAGTACATCGTAGTGTAATACATTGTGACTGATTTGTTTATTTTCTCTTAGATAATCGTAGCTAGAATGTTGTTGTTGACACAATATTTCATCGCATTCCTCCTGATTTACGGGTAACAATTGTCCTATCCGATAGGAAAGAGGCAAAACATCAATAACGTCACTCCGGGTAACTTAAACTTTCATTCCAGCTCAAATACATTGTTTAGGTATGCATATCGAACGGTAAAAGTGTGAAGATGCTATAACATCATAATTGCATTGATTATACTATCTTCTGGAATATACAGATTTCTCTCTACAGTGATTCACATTATACGTCTATTTACTGCCGATTCACTTTTGTTCATATTTTCTCTTGAATTGCTCTGTATGTTGAGCTTTTAATCTGACCTCCTGAAGTCTGATCAATCGCATATTGAGTCTAGTATTCTGATCCAGGAGTCCTTTCATAATACCAAATAGGTTGAGTGGAATTACAATTAGTTTTAGTAGTTTGATTAATGGGTTTCAAAATACCTTCTTGAGGTCTACCTAATGAATGAGAATAATACCATACTTCAGAAAGTATCTGTTTAGTAGGTCCATAACATCCGAGCTAATATATTAAAATGATAGGTTAATTTCAGTATAGTGAAATTGGAATTAAATGAAAAAGAAGGAAAGCTTACGTATGGTTGAGCACCTGAAGCTTTAGTTAATATATCTTGAATTTTATTAATATTATATCCAGTTTGATTAGAAGGTTTTATACCTTCATCAGATAACCATTCATAAGTTGGATATTGAATTTGAGCTTTAATTACACTTTCTAAGAAATCAATTATTGATGCTTCTGTTGAATTTTGATATATTGATCCATAACAATTTGGAACTCCTTCGAAACCAACATCATAAGTTGAAAAGCAAGTCTAAGAGATAAAAGAATTAATATTCATGATTTACACTTTGAATATTGTAATTTATATAGATACATAATACTCACAGCATGTTTGGAGAACTCTTAAATGTTTTGATGAATTAATATGTTAATAAATTGGCTAAGATATGAAAAGAGATATAACTTACCATGTTGCCAAAAAGTCCAATCTGGTGAACCCTTTTTAAAAAACAAAACAACATGATCAGACTCAATTCATAACGAAGATACAGAAATAATTATTCCAACTTACTTGTGATTTCCAATATTTTTCTAAATAAGATAATAAATCGTATTTACCATATTTTTGTAATAAAGGTGTAATTATATCTCCCCCTTGCCAAATTGGAACAGGTATACCATCGATTTTACCATTAGTTGTATTTGGTGAAGGAAAAGGATCATATTGTCTTGATAAATCACAATATTGACCTTAATACGATTCATTAGTATTGATAATTTCACACGAATGATATATATATATAGCAACTTACCATAAGATCCATCGCATCTATCAGGCCATAATCCATGAATAGTCCATGAATTTAAAGGTAAAAATGATTTTTCACTTTCAAGACCTGTATACTTTTTAATGATGAAATGGAATTTTTAATTTTAATTAATTGTAAAATAAAAGAGAGAAAAAAAATTATTGGGTAAGAGATTGTTTAGAAAAAAAACTTACTGTATCCCAATACTGAAAAATATTAAAGAGGTCAACATTTAATAAAACTTTGTTTAAAATGTAAATTTTACTTACTTGAGTAATTAATACTAAACCTTCAGTAGGTGTACAACAAGTATCTAAAATTGTAGTTTGATTTTCACATGAAAAAATAGGTTTTGTTAATGCACATGTATGATTATCTGAATTCCATGCTTTTACGATAGATGTAAATATAGGTAAAATAATTAAAAGATTAGTTTTGAAGTAAATCATTTTTTAACGATTTTTAATGACCCGTCCTAGAGTTTTGGTTTTTTCAATTTAAATTATTATGAATTGAAGATTTATCAAGATTGTTCTTGAAGAAGAATGATTCAATTGATAATTTAATTGTCAGTATTAATTAATTTCATATATGGGATGAATCAATCATTGGTATTATCTCCTTCGCTCCATTGCCAAGTGAAGGACTGTTAAAATTGGGCTAAGCATGTATCACATGCTACCGATGAGCACCAACAACGTTTCTAGAAATACGATCAATTATAGAGCATAGATTGTATTCTTACTGTCATGTAAAATGACGAGAAAGTATGGGACTAGTACTACTATTCGAAGATGAATCACGTGGTTATTCAAGCACGTTCTTACGCAATGAGAGGTAGACACATGTACACGAATATAACGATTCAAATTTCTTCTTCAGTATATTGCGATATACCCACACGTTTGAACAACTTCTCCAGTGTATTCGAGCTACTTATACAATTATGGGAGTAGCGTTTCCACAGCGCATGTCTGAATTCACGACGAAATATTCTCATGGGAGTAATTTGCCAAATCCCACAAATACTTGCTCACCCGTTTTTGTAATTATCCTCGAACATAGCCATAGACTGGTTAACGTACATATCAGATAAATCGAAAGGCGACCTATAAACGAAGATTGACTATATCCTAAAGGAAGAAAGGGGATCGGGTTATTCCAATTCATTGGTATATCTGGGATCCAGCTTTCGCGTCAGATTGATATCGATTGGAAAGGATAAATCTGTTCACATGCTCAACTAACTGCATCATTCCTAAGGTATTATTGTCCATCGATCATATATCTAAAGTATCGATATGGAAAAACGAAGAGCAAATTGAGCAGGAAATTGAAAATAAAGAATTATGATACAAGTATAAAAGCGAGGAACTGTACGTCGATATATGATTAGCTCTTAATTTAATTTGTTAAGATATTAACAATCAAAAATTGTACTTACGAAAATAATTAATACACCGAAAATCTTTAACATTAACCATCTATTACTAGTTACACTAGCGTAATATTTTAATAATTCTCTTTGTGCACCCGTCACATTACTTTTCAAAAAGAAAAAGTATTTAAGCCATAAATTCAAGTATATCAAATGTAAAACTCACGCTGCTATATCCGTTGTATCTGCATCAATTCGTTGAACTGTTTCTCTTTGTTCAGCTACCATTCCTGCTAATTGAGAGAAAATTGATCCTAATTCCGCTATAGTAGATTCAATTGATTCAATAGCTGTAGAACGTGATTGTATATAATCGTTCTACAAAGGAGCGAAAACATATCGTCAATTTCCGAAAACTTGAAAATCAACGACCTCCTCGTTCACGCTACGAATTTAACGACTCCTGAGAACGGAAAGGCTCACCTGTTGTTCTACTAATTGCATTTGCTGATAATCTCCTCCTTTACTAACACCACTTTCACCTCTATCACCGTCAATATCCAATGCTAAGAAATCTGTTTTACCATCATCTGGTATAGGTGATGCTCGTGATTTCCCTTTACGATCAAATCCTGAACCTGGACCTCCGTTTTGAGCGAAAAGTAGGGAGTCTGAGGGGTCACAGATTGTAAAGTCAGTAATAGACTTTGAACACGTTCCGTTTGAGAGGAAATGCACTTACTGTTTGATGGTGGCGGTAAAGAAGCATTTGCAGCAGTATGCATAAATTGTTCTGTCCTATCTTTACTTGCTTTCATATTCTACATCATGCAATATCAGTAATGAAGTGAGGTGAAAATCAGTGTAAACGGTATAACTTACTTGAGTCCGTAATTCTAAAACATCTTTGAATCCCATACCCATATTTGCTAGTCTACTTTGTAAGAGCATAACAACATTACTATTATGTTCTTCTACTTGTTTACCACCTCCTGATCCGCTACTTGATGAATTAGGTTTTTGACTTCGTACGTATGATTGTAATGATGCTATTTGAGTATTAAGGGATGCTATATCCTGTCTTATTATATATGTTAACTCTGATATCTCGATTGGACGATCGTCGAAAAGAGTTTTTCGTTTGGCCACTATTTGTAGTTAAGTATCATTCCGATAGGAGTAAAGATAGCGAGCGAATGAAACAAAGGTTGGGGAGTTATTGACGGCAATTGAGAGGATTGAGAGGGATAAGGGTGTACATTTATCGGGAGAAGAGAAATGCGCAATGAGTAGTTAGCATTACATATTCTAAATCGCATAATCAGATTGAAAACATCGAACAAAAGGTTTTACTTACATTGTGCCAATTTTTGCAATTTCAAGGTCGTATTATTTATATCTTTTGCAATTCCACCAGCCATTCTACCAAATTCACTCTTATTTCCACCTTTTGAACTATTTGATCCATTCACATCTTTTGAAAGTAAAGGTTGTTTTGATTCTTTATCTTTATCTTTATTTTTACTTTTCAAATTAGCTGAAGAAGAAGAAGAGGAAGAAGAAGAAGCTAAGGAAGAACGTGATTTAATTGAATTTAAAGTTGAATGAAATTCAGAAGTTCGATCTTTTGGTGCCATCTTAATTAAATTTCCTATTACTGAGCTAACAAGATGCTGAATACAAAGCTCTGAAGACCTTTAACAATGTTTGAATATGATATTATAGATGATATGATGAATGTACTATTGTTATCAGACGCGCTGGAACTTAAGGTGGCAATAACAATAAATCAAGTGCCACATTGGGTTTTATCGCCGTATCTCCGTTCTATCGCTGAGGTTATTGTTGAAGATAGTCAAGATACTAATTATGATGATGATAACAGTAATTTCATTAGACATTCTTACAATCTTCAATCCATCCGACCAGATAAAGCATCCTTCAGGCCTTAACATTCGAGCCTCTATCAAACGTAGATCCGAGTTATACCTCAAGGAATCCGACTTCAAGAACAAAATACACACAATCAATTAAATTAAAATGTCTCGTGTATCTCAACCGGAATTGAAGAGTGAGTGATATTCCTTAATCTCAATGAAGTCTCTTGAGAACTTAAGAAATGATTACTGATTATGCCATTTTTAATTCTTCTTCCTGCTGAAACAATATACTTCGCCTTCCCCTCCATGATCAACAATACTATCGCTAATCACTTTACGGATTTTTCCCAAATCTACAACCTTTATTTGTTTTTTAAAATTATCACTTTTTTCATCTATAACAATATTATCGAGATTTTAGAATTTATGGATAGAAGATGTTATTTAAATTTACAAGGTGGTAGACAAGTTTCAGGAGTTTTAAGAGGATTTGATATGTTTTTAAATTTAGTTGTTGATCAAGCACATGAAGAATTAGGTGGTGGTCAAAGAAAACCATGTGGTATGATTGTGAGTTATTGTTTGAAATTTTGAAGAAGATCAGGAGAATATCATAATACATTATAAATTCAGATGATTTTCAATTGATTGATTGATTGAATTTGTATTGTAGGTTATTAGAGGTAATTCGGTATCTTCAATGGAATTGCTAGATAGTATGAAAGTGTAGTAATAAGCCAACTACAAAAAGAATAAATTGTAAGAGTGAAAGAGATAATTAGATAGATTGATCATGAAAAGCAAAGAAGAAGCAGAAAGAAGAACATTCAAAATTTTACATATTGGATAAAGCCAAAACCAAAACCAATGATTCCCTTATTCCATATAGTCAAAATACGATCAACAGGTTATCGTTAGTATATACCAATCTTGAAAAGAGATTATAAATTTGCATATACAGTTTTTTTGTTTTTTATATACCTGTATGAATGAAAATACAAATTGTCCTTTGTTAAAAAGTACGTATTATTATATTTTAGATACTTTATCAATTCAATCATACTTCCTTCATTTGTAAACTGAGTGAATTGCGTTCTAGGCTATTTACTATAATCTCGTTTAATTAATAAACCAACTAATAAACCAATAATCAAAATTAATATTAAACTAGTTGATAAAATTATCCAAATTTTTAATTTTGTTTTTGGTTTTTCTTCCAAAATTCCAGTTTCAATATAACTTAATATACTTTGTCTATTTTTCCAATTTGGTGATCTATGTCCTAAATGAGGTGATTGTGGTTTATGTTCATTTTCATTTCTATAAATTATTTGTCCTTCATCAAAAGTATATTCCAATTTTTCATTATTATTGGTATTATTGAGATTGTTTGATGATTTTGGTTGTAAAGTGGAAGATAAAGGTGAGATTGATGTTGATGATGAATTTATACATTGTATTGGATTTGTACAATTCATTATGATATATGATGATTTATCTTTAGGAGGTAAAGGTGGTGATTTTTCTTCTTCTTGTTCTGGAAAAATAATTACTCCTTTCTCAACGGTACCTTCTTGATTTGTAGTAAAGTGTGTATTGGATTCTTCGTTAGTTGGTCTTGATTGTGTCGGGCCTTTTCGCTTTGGAGAAGGGATGCTAGGATAACGTATCATATCGAAATCAATCTCAAGATGATCATGATCATGACTTTCATCAGAACCTATTTCCGTAAATATATCTTCCCGACTTTCTGTTCTTTTTAATCTCCTACCTAGCCTTTCACGTAGACTTTGAGCAGGAAGCGAACTCCGACGAGAAGCTTTAGTCGAATTTGATTTTCGAGGTGAGCTTGATTTTTCCGAGTAGCTTTTCCTACATTGTGCGGTGTTTTGTGCCTTTTCATTATCATCTGTCTGGGTCCTATTGTGACGTAAAGATGATTTACGTGGACAATGTATTGAAACGGATGAAGAAGGTTTATGATTATTAGTTTTCTTATTTGAGAACGAGCTTGACGGGAGATGAGGTAAAGGCGGTCTTTCCGGAGTAGGTTGATTTGATGAAGGAGTGAATGGGCGAAGTATCTTGAGCGATTGAGAAGATACCTATAAACCCAAATTGCATTAGCCAAATTTGCAAGAAGATAGAACGCCGAGACTGACTTACCCGCTTACCACTTCGTAATACACGTTCAAGTACCCAAGCTCTACCCATTAGTGATATGAGATCCATTTGACCTTCATTTCGTTTTATCTCATCTGTCTCACCATCTTCCAACTCTTCCCAACGATGTTGAATAGCATGAATTTCCCATTTTTTGAAGAATTTATGACCATTAACATTAATCGTACTATTTGATCCCCTTTTCGTAGACTTGTTCGACTTGGTGGATTTGATTGATTTTGTACGATGGGAAATTGATGATCCACTCTTGGAAGCTGTACCTCCGAATGACCATTTCCCTTTACTGTGAAAATTTGATGAAGAAGCTTTTGTTGCCATTGCTGAACCTATACTTTCCCATCTACTATGATTACTCTCACTACCATTTACACCGCTTATCAATTCAGGAGTGTTTATTTGGCTTTGATCAGGTGTGACACTGATATTCCGAGAAATAGGCGAAAAAGCTGTGTTACGTATAGAAGTAGGTGATTCCGTCATTCCGCTATACAAACTTTGTTCAGAGAACCTTCTATCGCCAGAAGTATGGTCGTCAGGCCAACTGATCGGTGAGCGAGGTATGCTTAACCTCGCATTGCTGCTACTATTCTCAGCTATCGGCAGCATTGTATGTTGACTTTTGATGGAAGAATCAGCTGATGCTCGACGAGAATAACCCATAACAGGTGTTGAGATTGGATCCCTTGCCAAGAAAGAATACGTTGGTGTACGTGCGGAAGAAGCGGGTGTATCTCCTTTCATCGTTATTGAATAATCTTCAGTCGAAGTAGATGGTCCATGAGATGATACAGGTGAAGTAGAGAAAGGTGAAGTTTGTCTAGGAGGAGGTTCAGCCCAAGGTAATGCAGCTAACGAAGAATGTAATCTTTCTCTTCCACTACTTGTTCCGCTAATCAACCCAAAAAGGGGCGAATCGTCATGATCGAATGATCTTGATGGAATTCCAAATTCCATGATAGGTTGACCCACGTTGCCCTCCTTGTGATTATCATAATCAAAACCGGTGCAATCACGATTAGGATATACGGAAGGTTGAAAATCAAGATTGGGAGTTGAGAGTATCGATAAGTCATCCATGGACGGTCTAAATTGAAGATGATGTGAAGAGGCGGAAGTCATTCTTCCAATTTCAGCTTTCCTAGGGGAATGTATCTCGGTAGAATGAGAATGAGCGTTGGATTGAGTATCTAAAGATAGCGAAGAAGCAAGAGATGTAGTTGTTCGAGTTGATTTAGGCGTTGTGGTTGTTAATAATGCTTTGTGTGGAACCGGTGGAGGAGTTTGAGGTGGAGATATTTCACTTGGACTCGGATTAGGTGTTTGGAGTTGACCTGATCGGATTGAGATTCTGGATGTCTTTGCCTTCACTCTCTTGCCTTTCTTTTTCGAGCTTGATTCAGACATCAAAGATGCTAAAGATTGATTATTCGGTGGACTAAGCATATCTGCTAATTGTCTTGGACTCAGCCCATACCCTACTGCTACTCCCTCATTGTCTGGAAGCCTACTTTCAGGTCTACTGTCAGATGCATTCTGACTAAGGACTGAAGCTGGACTTGTAGAATCTGGCGGTGGTCGATAAAATAGCAGATCAGCATTTGGAGTGGGTGGTGAAGCAGTCGCGTAACTTGCTTGACTAAAGCGAGATCGACCAGATAGTGGGAATTGAGGACGGGACAGTGGTTTTGAAGATGATGATGATGATGGAGTGAAAGATGGATCTAAGGAAGGCGAGAGTCTTGGGTCCATCTGATTGAGATTAGTCGAAGGGGTGTTTGCGGTTGCAGAAGATGAGGATAATGCCTAATGAGTGACGAAAAGCTGGTGAGTGATCTTTTAATCGGTATCGGTATGATCTTTGTTTCGAGGCGTGTATGTATACATTTGTATACAAGGAGAGGGATGAAGGGAAGGATGAGAATAAATTCAGTGACGATAAAGGAATAAAGGACTGTTTGTTTCTGATTAACATGTAATTGATTGAGGTCCAAAGGTGAATCTACTAATCATTTAACATAGTTCTACCGTCAGATATACCCATGGATCAATGCATATGTCTTTTCTAAATGAGGATCGAGCTCCTCCACATATTGTAAACAACTCTTCTTTCATGTTCACTTTGATCGCATCTTGTCCGAATGTCTTGATCATTATCAATCATACATAATATGATGATTCGTACGCTTTGATCCTCTTGTTGTTAAGGCAATGAGGTACGATTGAAAGGGTGAAACGTCTGAAATCACCCCATATGCCCTAATCCCCAAGCCCTGTTTTCTTTCTGGAATCACGCATGGTACGCATATGCGACCTCACATGGTGACGTTGAGCTGAGAATAACCGTCCACACAAGTCAAATAGTGAGGATCTTTCAGATTGAAATATAGGTCAAATGGTCAATGAAATACAATATCTATCATACTGTAGCATGTGAAGGGATAATTGTTATTGTGCGATCGGTTAGTTTCCGACAATCTCGCGCGTTAAGCTTAAATCATCTGCTAGGCACATTGGCTAGATACGGCTGATCGATTTATATTGAGCAACATCTTATCGAAATGTGTCAGATCATCATCTAACACAGATCTGAGGATAACGCGTCCGTATATATATGTATGAGTGAACAGATGTTTAAATCCAAAAGGGAGAAGTACAGTAGGGTGTTAACAGTGACGCAACCGGTGTTTGGGCTTATAGAGCCTTGATCAGCCATTGAGTTGAAATGCGGTACTGAAAGTTTATCGGCTTTGAAATTGTTAATATCATGGGGCAACAAGCGACTATAGAATAGGCGCTTGACCTAGACGTGTGACGTAGTGAATCAAGATTGACCTGCTATAACAAATATGTAGGCCATCCCTTCTAGGGATTTCCTTTTTTTATGAGACAGTGTGACAACATCAGAAGACCTAACGAAGAATAGGACGCATCAATCCAAGGATGACCTGTTATAACAAATGTGTAGCTTATCCTTTCTAGAAAACTCCACTCTATGAGGCCATGTATAAAGCGCCGAAAAACAAAAGATGTACTAACGATAAAAGAAAGTCGAACCTTTCCACAGCATAGAGCTCAAAGGTGGACGATTTGGAAAGACAAATATCGAGTCAGACTTCCACAATATATGAAGTCAACTTAATATGCCTATGTTTTCTCACTTCATATCCATATCAAACATTTTAATTCTCAAATCGCTTATCTTCAATATCTTCCGTTTCTTTTCACTCAACATGCCAAATGAGGGCTCGAGACAACATTTGGATCCCAATCCTCACCATCACGCGGGTGTAGGCAAACCTACAGATTTTTCGAGTCGTCAATCCAGTGTATCTCCACATAGACAAGCACTTGCTGAGAATGAAATGTACCGAGATCTCTTCAAGGGTACGAAATTTGAAGGCACAAGTGCATCAGATCATCATCTGGGCCCCAATAATGCTCAGGAGCAGGCCCTTTTCGCCGGTACAAAATTTGCAAGCAGCGACTATGACGAGCACAATCATGCTTTGGACATGTCCACGGGTTCTGCTGGCACGTTACTTTCCCAAGAACCGATACACCCTGGTAATATCCCAAATTCATCGACCGAAGGTATCAATATGCCTGATTCATTCACCGATTTCAACGAATGGGGGCTGACTGGGAGCAACGAATTAGCTGACAATGTCAATATCCCGATGTTTCATCAGATGCAGGGTTCCAGCAACGTGTCAAGTCTCTACCATCGATATGACCCAAACTCCCCAGCTCAACCAGCCATTTATAACACTTCCGCCCACGACACCCACCCGTTTGGGAACCAGTATGGCTACTTTGTTCCGCAAGGGCATAATCATGACATGAACGGGAACAATCCTTTCTCTACTGCGAATGATTATGTAGCGGATGTCGGTTCGAGTATCCCACATAATCTGAATTACCCTTCTGACCAGGTAAGCATTATTCATCATCCGAAGGGACCTACCGAATCACAAGCGCTGACAGAGAATTATCCCCAGGTTACGAATGCCACTTCTGCAGTAGATGCGTCGCAAGCATCGGCATGGTACCCAGCTCATCAAGCTCATGCAAATGTCACTGGATCGTTCGATCCAACGACATGGGCTAATGGAGGCCTTGCCCAGAATCTCAATCAGCTTCACGCGTCCAGTACCCAGGACAACGTCCAGGATCCTTCCAATCTCGGCCTGGGTCTCCCCTCAGGTAGGACTCCTGGCCTCCCAAGGAGATTGAGCGAATGGCCAGGGTCTCACCGATACGGTCTAAATGAGGAAGAAATAGAAAATCTTGATCGCATGATTAGCAGTTTGTCTAATGAAAGGGTTGAAAACCAACGATTGTACTTAAGATACGATGGGGAAGAACACGACACAACACTGGTAGGACAGCAGAAATCCCAACACATATTAGCGGTACGTAATCGGCGAGCGAATGAGTTCAATAGAGTCAAAGCGATGCTGGATGAATTCCGCCATGGCACGTTGCGAGACCTTAAGGATATCTCGACAACAGATATTCAAACATGCGAGAACGTAACTTATAAGTTGGCAGAAGATAATAAATCTCAACTTGAAGCTAATCAAAGTACGTGGAAGCTGATTAAGAGTAGATTGGACTTGAGGATCATGAAAGGTTTATACCCTTGGTTTCATAAAACTACTTTTAGCGCCACTAATTCGAGCGGAAAAAACCTCGTTGGAAATAGGGAAAGCATTTATTGGGTTATAGAGAATGAGTTCAGAAAAATCAAACCAGTGACAGGCTGGGCTTCGGCAAGTTTTGAAAATAATATTGGTAAAACAAAAAAATTCCTTGAACGTATGGGTGCAAGAGCAAATATGAATGAACGTGTTCTTATAGATCATGAAATGTCACAAACAATCAAGGTGCTAGATGGAATGATAACCTTACTCAACAATTCTCAAGCAACCAAAGACCTTTCAACGATACGTGAATTATGCGGGACGGCTTTTACCTACAGAGAAGCTAAACCTAGTCGTGCTAAACCTAATAAGGCCCCTCACCAACAGTCTTCGGGGTCCAAGGATTGATATCTCGCCTCGGCATGCGTCCATGTTTTGTATAAATGCTTTGATGTTACCTAATACCATCGAATCCTATAAGATCCACGGAGTGCGTGCATGTGCAAAGGACGCCTCTACGATTCAGAGCTTTGAAACCTAACATGTCCTCCGTATAGCGTCTCAGTTCCTACAGTCCGTAAATCTCCCTTCAATCCTCACAATTACTTCTACGATCCTGCACATCTCATCCAAATCTCCCTAAGTACTGTATTTTCCATCTACTGCCCATCTGCATCTCGATTGCCCAATATCGAACCAAAACCATAGCCAGGAAACTCTCTTTCTGTAAAGTTGAAGCGTAGCTGCTGTCAGTATCCACTCGCAAAAATTCTCTGACAAAGTCTTGTAACGCGATTCTTTCCTGCCACGGGCAGTAGGACTTCACGCAACTGTCCCGTTCTGCAAACGTGCCTATCAATCTATAATTGAACAGCAAAAGGTATTGAGGGGTAAATTCGTTGTTCCATAGCAAGAGGCATGCTACTGGCCGTGTGATTTTATTCTGGTGCGCTTCTAGATCACGATTCCACCATGCGAATATCTCTCTTTACTGTGACCTAATGCCACTCGACTAATCCATTTGTTCGCCACCCAATCTCACGCGACATAACGTCACTTGCATCAACAAAATCAACTTCAAACTCAATGTAATTGATAACTCACCTTTTCCTTCTCTTCCGTTCATTGACTAAACATATCTAGGCGTTTCTGGCACAAAGATTCATCAATTGACATGTCGTCATCAGATCTACCGCCATTTCTGAGGACGATTCCACCACCTACTGCTCCTCCTTCAATAGCTAGATTACAAGCTTTATACGCTTCAACATCTTCTCAACGAACAACTAATCCAACAGGATATAAAGCAAATTATCAATGGTGGTCTTCTGTCATAGAGGAAACTCTTAGAACAGGCTGGTTAAATGGAGAAGAAGGTGATAGATTGATACTAAAAGTTGATGATTCGATGTTATCGAAATTGGAAGATAATTTAGGAAGAAGACCAAAAGGAATTGGCGGAGTTATTGTGAGTATTTATTTGATCATAACACGGCTCATAAAAAGTTAATTTCACTGATTAATTAAATGTACTGTAGGATGGAATGATAAATACAACTCCTCCTACATTATATCTATTATCAACTTATTTATCCAGTTTGACTCCTTTACATGCACCACCTTCTCTTACATCTAGATTTATTGGTAAACCACTTTGGTGGGCTGTATCTCAATTAAACCCATTTGGATCATCAAGTGAAACAATAGAAAAAGAAGATGTTTTATGGTCTCGTTATGGAAAAGGAAAAGAATATGTTCATATACCTTTATTAGAGGTAAGTTGACTTCTCTGGAATTCAACTTGACTTATGCGAAATTAACAAAAGACGTTTGAATTTAGCAATCAGCTTCTGCTTTCATAGCTCATTTATCGAAGAACCCTATTCTCTCATACACTGATGCATTATTCGATATGGATACGTTTTCTGAAGGATATGGGGAAATCTGTCTTCCTAGTAGTTCAAGTTCAAAGAAACTTCCGGCTGGAATCCATAAATTGTCAAATAAAGATATAGAAGTTTTAATCAAATGGTTAAATAGGGATTGTGGATTAATTGTTTCAGATGGTAAAGTGAGTATTGATTTCGTTTCTGTTTGGTTAAAACTTTTGAATGGTGTATTGACTTTGATTCATGTAATAGATTATTAAAATTTTAGAAGCGGATCAAATACCGACAGATCATCCTATAACGGAAGCTGATAAAGGTGTAATTTCTGTAATTAATGCTCAACGTAAAGTTGAGAAACAAATAATAGGAATTGAAGAACAGATTAATCAGTAAGGTTTCTTTTTGTTCTATTGTGCTCGAAAAAAAGGCTAAAATGATTTTGTATGAAATAGATCTCAAGAAAAAGCTAAAAAACAACTTGCAAAAGGTCAAAAAACAACTGCATTATCATATTTAAGATCAAAAAAACAATTAGAAGATTTATTAGCTAAAAGAATTTCTTCTTCAGAACAATTAGGAACTGTAATTAGAAGTATTGATCAAGCTAAAGGAGATGTTGAAGTGAGTTCTTTCTTGAAAAATTCTATTGATAATATAAATGGAATAATGTATATTGATTTCTTTTTTTTTGGGTTGATTATAGATTATGTCAGCTTATGAAACTTCTACAATTACACTTAAATCTATTCTTTCAAATCCATCTTTATCTATTGAAAAAATTGAAAATACTACTAATCTTTTAGCTGAAGTTATAGCTGATCAAGAAGAAATTGATCAAGCTATTAAGATTGGAGGAGAATTATCAATGAATGAAAAGAGAATTGAAATTGATGAAGAAGAACTTGTTTCTGAATTAGCTGAATTAGTAAAAGAAGAGAAAGTTCTTCAAGATAAAGTAAAAGAACAAGAAAAAGCTGAACCAGATAAAAGAAAGAAAGAAAAACAAGATCTAATTGAACAAATTAAACGAAAAGAAGAAAAAGAAAGAGAAAAGCAAGAAACTGAAGAAATGAAGAATCAAGCTAAAGTTAATAATTTATCTTCGTTGACATCTCAAAATACTGGAGAATTAAATAAATTTAATGATGATGAAGAGTGGGAAAGAAGATATCAAGATGCTCAAATTAGAAAAGAAGCTGAAATTCAAAGAAGTCTTGATGAACGTTTACGAAAAGAAGAAAAAAGGATTGCTGCTGATTAGAGAGCATTAATTTTTTGATGATATATTGATATAATGAATAATCACTGTAATCTATTTCTTGTTGTATTTTGATCATGAGCATGTATATGCATTCTGTTTCTGTTCAAAGCATGGATCACAGAACGTCTTTTTTGATTGCGATGAACATTGATTTATCTTCTACATGCACAACATATGAAACTAGACTACTTTCTAGCTTTACGCTTTAAACAGCATTATAATCCCTATAGCATCATAAAATTAGCACAGTTGTTAATTTTTCTTATGCGAGTCAGACCTGACTCATTTCCACTCACATCGTCGTCTCGTGCTTCTTGGCATCATTCAATTTTCTTACAGCTTTCATGAAATCTTCTTGTACGACTGCATCTCTATCTTCCCTTATAGCAAAGAGACCGGCCTATATTCGAATATCAGTATGATTCGTAATCAAGGTCCAATTTGATCAAGAAGAAAAGTGACACAGACCTCGGTACAAACATTCCTTAAATCAGCTCCATTAAACCCATCACTAAGTTTCACAATGGCTTCATAATCTATATCTCCTGATTTATTTATACCTTTTGCGTGAATTTTCAAAATTTCCAATCTACCTTGTTCATTTGGTAATGGAATTTCAATTTTTCTATCAAGACGACCTGGACGAAGTAATGCTGGATCAAGTGTATCAGGTCGATTTGTAGCCATTATTATCTTTGTTCTACCGAGAGAATCGAATCCATCCATTTGATTTAACAACTAAGTGAATTTGAGTGTTATCAACATGTGAAAACTCTTTAAATTGCAATTATACTCACCTCCATCAACGTTCTTTGAATTTCTCTGTCTGCACTGGTTCCTTCACTAAACCGTCTACCACCAATAGCATCAATTTCATCCATGAAGATAACACATGGTTCGTGTTCTCTTGCGTAGGCGAACATTTCTCGAATAAGTCTAGCTGATTCACCGATGTACTTGTCTACGATCTATAAAGTCATTTCTTATTAGCTGAATTGTGCTACTCGTTTACAGCAGACAAAGGTGACTGATACAGATGATGAGCTCAGAGTCTGGTGAACTTACAGCAGACGAAACGACCTTCAAGAAGTTTGTATTTAGTGTAGCTGCAACAGCTCGAGCCAAGAGCGTTTTACCTGTTCCAGGTGGACCGTAGAGCAAAACACCCTTAGGTGGGGTGATACCAACCCGCTATTCCGTCGCAGAATATGAGCTTCTAATTCGCATACGATCGCGACACAAGGAGCTCACCTCGAACAATTCAGGATTCATCAAAGGCAGTTCGATTACTTCTCTCAACTCTCTAACTTGATCACCTAAACCACCAATGCCTGCGAAAGAAGCTGACCCAGGATCTTCAAGAGACATGTTGTATACCTACAACACATGTAAGCAATGAGACAGAATACTGAAATATGCCCATTGCAGAGGCTTTATGTATATGACTAACCATAGGATCGACTTCTCTAGGTAAAATTCTCATGATAGTTAGAGTTGTCATATCGAGCGAAACTCGGACACCTGCTTTGAGCTGTAGAGTTCAACGTCAGCTGTGCGAATTCTAATCTATTAAACAGCTGACTTACTTTAGCGGCTGGTAATGTAGGTCTATAAGAGACTACATATCGAGGTCCAGAAGACGCTTTGACAATGACTACACCAACAAACAGATTCCATCAGCCTATAGTCCGTATATCTCGGTGGCAAGCTAACGTACATCTCTCCTCATCTAATTGCTTGAGAACCTCTCCTATGATTTGTCCAACAGATTGTAATGCTTTAATATCATCTTCTGTCTTATCGAAATCGGTTGCTAAAGTACGAATATTTAATCGGACTAAAGGGTTTATTGAGTATCAGCTTGTGATCAAAGTTCTCCAGAGTAGATAAGCTGACATACTTTGTTTGAGACTATCTGACATTCTTGAATGTTCTTTTACTTTCTACTCGGTCATACTCAATCAGCTGAGGGGATCAGAGCAGGGCAAAGATGGAAGTGACGTACAGCTCGATATCCTTTTATAGCATCATACTTTTCCGAAGCCATCCCTGCTGGAGCTACTATCGTAGGAGCAGGAGGAGCTGCTGGAGCCGGTAGAGATGTTGATGAAGATGCTTCTGCTGATGCCATTGTGTGTTATATGGGTTATGACTATGTATAGAATATAGTTGATGATAATATATCGATATGAATGACGATGAGATACCAAAGATATCGCGACTGACGCGGCCTAATAACTGTATAGGATTATGTGATTATGTAATCAAGGGACCCATTCGAGATTACCAAACGATAAGATTTGGTTGGAGAAGTAATTTCAAAAAGTTATTTCTAAAATATTATATAGTTGATCTAGTGAATAGCACACGAGTATAGAAGGAATAAGACACATAAGAGAAGCAAGGTACATGCTCCGTCAGCTCGTGTCAAGGAATATAATACATCGACGTATAAAACTTCTCGATTCAATTGGATTTCGCAAAATGACAACTCAACCACCTTCTCCTGGTACATCTTCACCACCTCATAAAAGATTAAAGTCAAGCGAAGCTACGAATACTATTGATATAATTTCAACTAATGAATTTACAGAAATAAATGAAGCTCCTATCAAATCATCTTTCTTACCTGATCCGACTGATATAATACCTAAAGCATCTACATCTTCTTTAACAAAACCTAATGGTGAAATAAAAGTTAAAGGTAAAAAAAATCGAAAACAAAAGAGAAATTTACCTGAAAAATATTCTGCACAAGATGTTTTGTTTCATGATGTACGAGATTTTTTGGGGACCAATTATGTTGATGAGTTAATAAGTAAAAAAGAAGGTTTAGAATGGGAAGCTCCAGAAGAATTAAAATTGTACGAAGAGGTTACTTTGACTGTTGGGGCATTTACAGTTTCTGGTAAGTCAAGTTTATTCTATAACTGCCCTTGTTCAAGATTGAATTTCTGCTGCTTTAGGCGAATCATTATCACTATTCCCCGGAACAAAACCTTGGGCAATTATAACTCCATTTGCTCATCCAGGAGATAAGATTAGAGCGAAAATACATAAACATGATAGATTATGTAGTTTTGCCGATTTGATTGAAATTTTGGAATATAGTGAAGAATATAGAGGTGGTGAAGGAGATAGAAGGAAATACCCTCAGAATGGTTGCAAGTATTTTGGTGAATGGTGAGTTTCTATCTCTCGTCTTTAATCTAAGACTTTTGGTTAATTGATGACTGAGCTGATAATTCTCAATGTTTCAATAGTGGAGGATGTCAATTACAACCTGTACCATATCCTTTACAATTATTACACAAAAAACGTACAGTACAATTAGCATATCAAAGATTTTCAAATTTACCTCAAGATATATTACCTGAAATTCAAGATACTATAGGATCACCTAAACAATGGGGATATCGTACTAAAATTACACCTCATTTTGATGCTCCTCCTAAATGGATTCAAAAACAATTGAAAGAAAATGGAGAAGAAGCTGCGATGAATAGTCTTGCCAATGGTAATGGTGAGAGGAAAGGTTGGGAATTAAGAATTGGATTTGAAAGAAAAGGAAGACCTGGAGTTATGGATATTGAGGTAAGTCAGAAATCTCTCAGTCATGATCTGATATGAGATCTTTCGAAATCTGATGAACAATTCGAGTGAGATTTGGTCAACAATAAGCTGATTTATATGTACTTGAATAGGAATGCCCTATAGCGACTCCGGTCTTGAATAGGAAGATGACTGAAGAACGAAAGAGAGTACAAGAGTAAGTGCTCAATCCAACATTCTCAAATTATAATGTCTAAGAGATCGCTGATAATATCTTAGAACTATCATGTCGTTCCAACGAGGAGCCACATTATTATTACGAGATTCTTTACCTAATCCAAATCCTATACCTACGTCGGATTCACCTTTCTCATCAGAAACAACAAGTAAAGTAGAAACGGAAGATCATATAGCAATAACAAATCATAAATTATCAGTATATGAAAAAGTTGGAAAATATATATTCTCATTTACAGCAGGAAGTTTTTTTCAAAATAATAATTCAATTTTAATTCCATTAACTGAATATGTTAAAGAAGCTATTTTCCCAGTCCAAGAGACAAAAAAATTAAAAGTTAAATTACCAAATTATTTAATTGATACATATTGTGGATCTGGATTATTTGGAATTACATTAAATGAAAAATTTGAAAAAGTTGCAGGTGTTGAAATTTCAAATGATTCTATAATTGCTGCTAAAAAAAATGCAGAATTAAATGGATTAAAAGATAAAACAACTTGGTTATGTGGAAAAGCAGAAGATATTTTTGGTGGATTAGATGAAAAAGGTTTTAAAGGTGAAAAAAGTTGTGTAATTGTTGATGTAAGTTTTTTTTTTGTTTTTTTGGTTGGTTGAAGTGACATTTAGAATTCACTGATTAAATATTTTTTATTTATTTATTTTTTTTTAAAAAAAAATAGCCACCTAGAAAAGGATGTGATGAACCTTTTTTAAATCAATTATTAAATTTTAAACCATTAACAATAGTTTATGTATCTTGTAATGTACATACACAAGCAAGAGATGTTGGTTATTTAATAAATGAATCTGAAATTAGAGGTAAAGAAAAAAATTGGAAATATGTTGTTGAAAGTATAAGAGGTTTTGATCTTTTTCCTCAAGTGAGTAATATATTTTTTATTCATTTGGAAATCATGATGAAGAATGGTTTAAATGCTGATTTGCGTGATGATATAGACTGCACATGTAGAAAGTGTAGCTGTACTTAGACTTTTAGAGAATTAAAAGGTTTGAAAATCACAACCATATTATGCATTGCATTTATAATGTTTACATTTCATCGGATTCCATGAGATCAATCCAGATCGCGAAATATTATTAATGAGATCCTTTAATCGCTCCTCCAATAATACCAGCAAGAATTACGATAACCAAAATGGAAATTGCTATTGTCCACTACAAGAGAACATGAGATTATATCAGCTAGGAAACTTGATTATCATACGTGATTGATCATTCGACCAAAGCAAAAGCGACATATAATAAAGGGAAATGAAGTTTACTAACTTTTTTGTTCTTCCACCACATTGCTCTATTTGCTTTTTTAGCAGTTTGATTAAATGTTCTTGATTGTATACTTAAATCCTCTATAAAATATAAAAAATTCAAATTTGTTAATTGATCTTACTTAAATTAAAATAAATCAAGTATACTTCGAATAATATTAAACTTCTTTGATTCTCATGAAATTTTTAATCCTAACAAACAGAATTCCCTCCTTTTTTATAAAATGAAAATAAAAACTAAATGATTTGGATAATTTATGAAAATCAAATACTTTCTATTAACTTACGAGTTTGTTGTTCTAAATGATCTAATCTTTGACCTCTTTCATTTATTTTATCTATATTATTAAATAAAACTTGTTTTGTTGAATCTAATTCTTTTTGTACAGCATTCATTTTATCTCTTTGATTATTTAATGATTTATATTTTGGTTGAAAGTTCGAATCAGATGGAGTGGGTATATAAGGTTCAGAAGACCTATATAATAAGTACAGGTATTAGTTATGATTTCTAGATTGCTTTTGTCATTCCATTTTTGCTTCGAAGGAGGAGATTATGATGAAATCAAGAAAGGCTCACATTGTCGTATTTGATTTGGCAGGGTAATATCCTTTTGAGTTTGGCAGGTACAATATAAATTAGAGAAATGGTATTAACTGTAGAGTCTATTGGAGTTTTCAATAAGGATCGTAGCTGGAGTGAAGTAAGTTAAGCTTGACAGTCGTATTAGTGAATTCGTCAATCTTATCAATCGATATTAGCAAGAAATGAGCCTTTAAGTAATCGCTTGTAATTCTCAGAGAAGGGGTGAACGGGAGGGATTAGTCTCAATTTTCCTCATGGTGATTTGACAAGTCAGACCAGGTCAGTACCTAATCTCATCTCAATGCTCTGTAGAATACGATCAACGTATCCTTGGAGTGTATCCTTCCGTTATACTAATGTGATAAATAATACTCACTCCTTTATCCTCCTCTTTCAGCCTTACATTTCCGGTAATATTAGGTGCCACACTATTGGATTACCGGGTATGACCGCCACATGGTTTGATCGTGCTTGTTCTCATGTTAATGTGGGGTGCATCGTCATCAACAGCAGGCGCGTCTAACTAACTATCTATCTCAAGTAACATCTCAACAGACCATTCACAAAGCATATTCAACATAACATTATATCCTTCTTCCTTTCCTTATCTTCGGACCTCCTCTTCCTCCTATCCACTGAAATCGTCAAGGAAGGCGATATATACCAAAACACACATATTATCTCGGGGTTCCTTATCATCTGAAATCACCTCTTCTGTACACAATCAATACACTCCTTCCTTCCAATATCCTCACAAGATAAGTGAAGCGTAGCAAGATGGCTGCTCCGGAGAAACCAATCGTCGTGAGCAGCTATTTCTTTAGGCTCGAACGTATAGCGAGATCATAGCTAAGACCTATTTCATTGCAGTTCACCGAGCACCTTCAGGTATGTAATATGTTCTACATCAATAACATTCATTCCCTCTCTTATCGTGACGTGACGGCTATTAGCTGTATAGGCTTGAGGTCCCCTTTCTTACTCGTCCGCGCTGAAGCTGTTGGAGTTGATCAGCTGATCGTCAATTTTCATCTAGCTCACCGCTTTAGGTATTCAACCCGCTTCGATATCTTTTCAATCATTAACTCTCGAATCGGACGCATGGATATGTGTAAGAGAACAATTAGATACACCTCAAGTGGTTATTGTTAATCTAAATGATTCTAATGATATTGTTCGTCGGCCGAGTGAGTAGCGTTTTCTCGTCCACAGAGTTGAACTCTTGAAGAAGGTGCAATTCCCGCACTTGTCAAGTCGGGCCAATCTGCAAAAGATTGACCCAGATACTCCTGGACATCCAGAATGAGCTAATTTCTTGGATTGGTAGTCACCGCCGACTCGGCAATCATGAACCCCCGAGCAGGGGAGAAGATCCTCGCTTTAAAAGGTTAGCTATCGGCTGCCAGATTTGGCTGAAGAGTATAGCTGATTGAGTTGCCTATTCGGCGATATCCATACATAGCTGGTCGACAGTTGCAGGTATTCAATCTAGTCAGCAAATCAAAAATCGGTGCTCATTTGATGAGTGAAGATGTAACTTTCTGGACTTGGATAAATGAGACTACAATCGGTATCGTAACGGAGCGTGAAGTGTATCATTGGAAAGTCATGGACGGACAAGCTGCTCCTTCAAAGGTGAGTTTCCTAGCACTCATTCATCCTAGTTTAGGTCTGTGCGCGGCAACGCCCATTTCTCAATCCAACAGATATTCCATCAACACACAAGGGCTGACTCTCAGCACCTCATCAGATCTTTGACAGACACGCAACATTAGCAGGAAACCAAATTATCAACTACCGTATATCGCATGATGAGAAATGGCTAGTAGTTGTAGGAATCTCGTCAAACCCTCAAGCTGGACAACCGGGATCCAATGGATTCAAGATAAAAGGTGCTATGCAGCTTTATTCAGTTGAACGAGGAGTCTCTCAGCCCATTGAGGGTCATGCTGCTGCTTTCGCAACTATAAAGCAGGATGGCGCGGCTCAGGAGAGCAAGCTTTTCTGCTTTGCAGTTAGAACTGCTACAGGTGCCAAGGTAAGTTCATGATACCTCAAAAGTCTTAGCGGCCCATGTGCACCTTGCATATTGAGCGAAAAAGCTGAATCTTGTGAATATTCCAGCTTCACATCGTTGAAATTGGCCACCAAGCCCCTAACCCACCCTTCCAAAAGAAAGCAGTAGATGTATTCTTCCCTACCGAAGCCACAAACGATTTCCCAGTAGCACTTCAAGTATCACCAAAACACGGTATACTCTACCTCGTCACCAAATTCGGTTTCATTCACTTATACGAGATTGAGACTGGACAATGTATCTACATGAACCGAATTTCTGGAGAGACCATCTTCACCACTGCCCAACACGAATCCACCTCCGGTATCATTGGGGTTAATAGAAAAGGTCAAGTTCTCAGTGTTAGTGTAGACGAGGATACAATCGTTCCATATATTCAACGTGAGCCGATATTGATTTCTTCTTTCGTGAGCCATGTGGAGCTTACGCGATCATGTCTGCAGAGGTTATTAACTCCCCAGAGCTTGCCATCAAGCTCGCTCAAAGGGCAGGTTTACCAGGAGCAGACCACATCATCCAACAACAATACCAAGTCTACATCCAGAACGGTCAATACTCTGAAGCCGCCAAAATCGCTGCCAACTCCCCTCGAGGCTTACTCAGAACACCTCAAACTATTGAGACATTCAAGAAACTACCTAACGTACCGGGTACCCTCTCACCGATCTTGCAGTACTTCGGTATCTTACTTGAAAAGGGAGAATTGAACAAGTATGAGTCTCTTGAACTGGCTAGACCCGTTATACAACAAGGAAAGAAACAGTTATTGGAGAAATGGCTCAAGGAGAACAAAGTGAGTCTGAAAGACAGACCTTAACGTGGAAGAAAAGCTGACAATGATCGAAGCTCGAATGCAGCGAAGAATTGGGAGATCTTTGTCGAATGACAGACATGAATCTCGCTTTATCGGTTTACCTTCGAGCCAACGTCCCTAACAAGGTTGTAGCAGCTTTCGCTGAATTGGGTCAATTCGATAAAATCGTTTTGTACTCGAAGAAAGTCAACTACACACCGGATTATGCTCAATTGTTGCAACATTTGGTTAGAATCAACCCTGACAAGGGAGCCGAATTCGCTACACAAATTGTCAACGATGAGAGCGGATCCTTGGTAGATTTGGACAGGATAATTGACATCTTCATGTCACAAAACATGCTTCAACAAGCTACTTCAATCCTCCTAGATGCTCTCAAAGACAACAAGCCTGAGCAAGGACCTCTTCAAACCCGATTATTAGAGATGAACTTGGTCGCTGCTCCTCAAGTTGCCGATGCTATTTTGGGTAATGAGATGTTCACTCACTATGATCGACCTAGAATTGCGAACCTCGCTGAAAAAGCAGGTTTGATGCAAAGGGTAAGTCCGAAGTGACTCACTGTGACACACCACTCAAGGCTGATTCGGGCACCACAGGCACTCGAACACTACGAGGACATCAACGATATCAAGCGAGTCGTGGTCCATACAAACTTGTTCAACACTGACGTGAGTATACGAAACTGATTCCTACCTATACTTGCTTTTTAACGCTAATTGTTTGTGAATAGTGGCTTGTGAACTTCTTCGGTAAACTCACCGTTGAGCAATCTTTCGCTTGTTTGCACGAGATGCTCAAGACCAATATACGACAAAACCTTCAACTGGTTGTCCAAATTGCTTCCAAATACTCTGATTTACTTGGTCCCGTCAAGCTTATCGAGTTGTTTGAGCAGTACAAGTCATCTGAAGGTAAGCTCGTCCCTACGTCAGGGTGGGATGAAATGAGACTAATGTTTTCTAAAAGGTTTGTATTACTACCTCGGTGCTGTTGTCAACCTTAGCGAAGACCCCGAAGTGCACTTCAAATACATTCAGGCCGCTACAAGAACAGGTCAAATACGAGAAGTTGAGCGAATGTGTAGAGAAAGCAACTTCTATAATCCTGAAAAGGTCAAGAACTTCCTCAAAGAAGCTAGACTTTCCGATCAACTTCCTCTCATTATCGTTTGCGATCGATTTGATTTCGTTCACGATCTTGTGCTTTACCTCTACCAAAACGGTCTTACCAATTTCATTGAGATCTACGTCACCCGAGTCAACTCCGCTAGAACTCCTCAGGTCATCGGTGGTCTACTCGATGTCGACTGTGAAGAACAAACCATCAAAAACCTCCTTGCTTCCGTCACTGGTACATTCCCAATCGATGAATTGGTGGATGAAGTTGAGAAGAGAAATAGACTGAAACTCATTCTTCCATGGCTCAATACCAAGGTCGAGCAAGGTTCAACCGATCACTCAGTCTACAACGCCATCGCAAAAATTTCCATTGATTCCAACAACAATCCTGAAGCTTTCCTCAAAGAAAACAACTTGTATGATCCAGCGATTGTCGGTAAATACTGCGAGAAGCGAGATCCATATCTTGCTTACATCGCTTACGCTAAGGGTTTATGCGATGATGAGTTGATCAACATCACTAATGAGAACCAAATGTACAAGCACCAAGCTCGATACTTAGTCAAGAGAAGGGAAATTGACTTATGGACTCAAGTACTCGACCCCGAAAGTATTCACAGAAGAGCTTTGATCGATCAAGTCATCGCTACTGCTATTCCAGAATGTACCGACCCCGACGATGTCTCAGTCACTGTCAAAGCATTCATGCACATGGAACTTCATGGCCCCCTCCTTGAATTGCTCGAGAAGATCATCATCGAGCCCTCGCCATTCAGCGATAATAAATCGCTTCAATCTCTCATGTTCCTTACTGCTATCAAGAACGATAAAGGAAAGGTCATGGGATACATCAACAAACTCTCAGGCTACGATGTAGATGCTATCGCTAAAGTTGCGACTGAAGCTGGGTTATACGAGGAAGCATTCACGATTTACCAAAAGCATGACAATCACGCTGAAGCCATGAACGTCCTTGTGGAACACATGGTCTCCATCGACAGAGGTTTCGCTTATGCCAACAAGATCAACCAACCTGCTGTTTGGTCTAGACTTGGTAAAGCTCAATTAGATGGTTTAAGGGTGAAAGATGCTATAGATTCATATATCAAAGCTGAAGATCCAAGTAATTTCGCTGAGGTTATTGAAATTGCTAATAGAGCTGGTAAACACGAAGATCTCGTTAGATACTTGCAAATGGCTCGAAAGACCGCTCGAGAACCTAAGATTGATACGGAATTAGCATATGCATATGCCAAGACGGATAGATTACATGATATGGAAGAATTCTTAGCCATGACCAACGTAGCTGATATCCTTCAAGTTGGTGAGAAATGTTTCGAAGATGAATTATATCAAGCTTCAAAATTACTCTTCAGCTCTATCTCAAATTGGGCAAGATTAGCTACTACTTTGATTTACTTGGGAGAAAACCAAGCTGCGGTCGATGCAGCTAGGAAAGCCGGTAACACTCAGTGAGTCCACATTTGTCCAAACACACCGACGCTTGAATGCTGACTATGACGTGTCGTCGCAGAGTTTGGAAACAAGTTAACGCTGCATGTGTCGATAAGAAGGAATTCAGATTAGCTCAAATCTGTGGTTTGAACTTGATTGTGAGTTTCTCTATCTCCAAAGAAGCGATCAATAACTCATATTTTGGCTCTACATCAGGTTCACGCCGAAGAATTGCCTGCTCTACTCTCCTTATACGAGCGAAATGGATACTTTGATGAGATCATTTCATTGATGGAAGGTGGTTTAGGACTTGAGCGAGCACACATGGTAAGCTTCAAGCTACGTTTCAATCTTGTGACGACCGTAAGCTTATATTCACGATTTAGGGAATGTTCACCGAGCTTTCAGTCTTGTATGCCAAATATCGACCAGAGAAATGTGAGCTGTGCCATCGTGATCGTCGATAATCACCGACTTCTAGCTGACATACTTGCATGCATAGTGATGGAGCACCTTAAATTGTTCTGGCAACGAGTCAACATCGTAAGTTCCGCTGGACATCGTACACCTTCTACTCCCTTAGCTGACATCAATCTTTTATTCAGCCTAAAGTCATCAAATCAGCTGAACAAGCTCACTTGTGGCCTGAATTGGTGTTCCTCTACATTGTCTACGGTGAGTCGAGAAGTAACTATCATCTGCAGGACAGGAGCTGATCTGACGACGTCATATTTCAGATGAACCCGATAATGCTGCTTTGGCGATGATGGAACGACTTGGTGATTGGGATCACGATCAATTCAAGAAGGTTATCATTAAAGTAGCCAACATGGAAATCGCCTACAAAGCAGTTTCATTTTACCTGGCGAAACAACCAACACTCCTTCCTGACCTACTGGCTGCCTTGACACCGCGATTAGACCACGGCAGAGTAGTCAAGATCCTTCAAAATGAAGATCACTTACCACTTGCCAAACCATACTTAATTGCCACACAGAAATTGAATCTTTCAGTGGTCAACGAAGCTTACAACGATTTGTTGATCGAAGAAGAAGATCATGTTACCTTGCGAAGCTCCTTGGAAACTCACGATCAGTACGATGCTATCAAACTCGCCAAGCGATTAGAAAGCCACGAATTGTTAGAGTTTAGGAGGATCGCTTCATTGCTTTACCGAGTAAGTTCAAACCTGTCTCCGAGCTCTCCTTCTACACAAATGCTCACACATGTCATCATTTTAGCTCAACGGTATGTGGGAAGAATCACTCGGATTGGCTAAAGCAGATCGATTGTGGCGAGATGCCCTCGAAACTGCCGCAGCAAGTAAGGACGTCTCAGTCGCCGAAGAGTTGGCCGGATACTTTGTCTCCATCGGCAATAAAGATGCGTTCGCTGCTATCTTATATGTGTGCTTCGAGTTGGTACGATCTGATTTCGTGGAGGAAATGGTGAGTTAATCATCCTTATTTCGGGTGGAGTGATTCAGAATCAAGATAGCAGTGCTAATATTGACGTGTTCTATGTCACTAGTCATGGAGATTCGGATTAAGTGATTACTCTATGCCATATAAATTACAACAACAACGAGATACATCATCAAAGATCGCAGCTTTAGAGAAAGAAGTGAAAGATTTGAAAGCAAAGACAAAAGAGAAAGAACCTGAGAATGAACCTAGTCTAATGGGAAGTGGTTTGGGTCAAAGGTTGATGATTGGTGGACCTGGGTAAGTGGACAATCAAATTCTCATAAGATTTGAACTAAAAATGAAGTTAATGCTTTTATTGAATGTAGTGGAGGACCAGGATTCGGAGGAATGCCGAACGGAGGTGGATTAATGTCACAACCAACAGGATTTTATTAAAGAACTTTCTATCATGGTATACTAGAGAAACCTCTTTTCATTTTTCTTGCATTTATGCGATACCCCTTTCGGTCTCCATTGCCCTTGTTTTCAAATAACAAAAAAAGGCTGTTGCTTTCCTCTTTTTTTATCTTTGATTATGCGATATCTCCCTTATATAACGAATGAAAAGTAGATTAGATGATGAGATGAAAAAAATGAATGATTCGACATATTACTATGCACAAATACTTACTGTTGTCTGTGTCGCACACTTCTGCATGATTTTGCCACTGTCGCCATTCATAAACGTGCCAAGCTTTGCGATACATACAATATAGCGTACCATTTGTCGATCCATTGACAGATCTTCCTTCCATTCGATGGGCTCGCTAAAGGCCTGGCCTAGCCCTTTTCTCGACCGGTCTTGAAGGCCTAGAATCAGATGAACCACGCATGAGACTTCGATCACAGTGAATTTCATTGTAAGAAGCCCGCCTTTCACGCAAATAGGATGATGTTATCAGCTTTCTTTATTGGGTGAGAGAAAGAACTAGCTCATGGAAAGTGGGGTAAGAACAGAGGTCATCTGCGTGTCTTGACGATGAATGTTACTACGGCCTTCGTTCATCCTTTGGTATCACACGTCACGAGAAGCTAGAGCTCGGTAGAGTGGAGTAAGGGGAAATAGGTAATATGTCATAAATCTTATTGACCTGTTCAAATGCTGTGAAAGCTCATCCCACCGTTTGGTTTTTGCCACTCTGTTGAGAAGACATATAAAGACTGGGATTTTGGGCTTTGAATCTGTATAAATTTAACGGAACAATTTTACGCAGTCTCATTCAATTAAATATCAATCATCTTAGTTTTTCTTCATTATCAGATTTTTAGATAAACATAGTGAACATGGATTCATCGAATGTACCATTCACGCGAACTTTGCCATCCGGTTTCACGCTCGATGAGCTTCATTATCAACAATCAGATCCTGAAATGTTGTCTCGGTTCCAAAAAGCGTATCCGGAATTATATAGTCATCTTGTCGAAACTTACATCGATTGGCGGGAAGATCCCAACGACTACATTACCCTTCTGGCTAAAAGTCGTGTCGTGAGGGAAGAAGCAATTAAGTCTTTGGAATCCATGACCAAACGAGCTCAAGCTTCTGCTAGATTTTTGGATATGCAAACTGCTTTCAGAGGTTTTAAAGATACTATCCAATCTATCATTAATAATATAGATAGAACTGAATATAATCAATCAGAAGCTTGGCGAAAAACTAGAATTACTTTAGAAGGCTTTAAAGATTCCAATTATACGAAAAGTTCAACAGCTAGTGAGGATGATTTACAAATAGTTAAACATAACTTACTTTCATTGACCGAAGATGAAAAATATCTATTGGAAAGTATAATTAAAAACCGTGATCCACGAGAAGCTTTCAACAGGATGAAGTCCATATATCTACAACAGATCAATCCAACCGATGCAAGTATCTTTTGCAAGAACCCGGAAAAGCCCGATGAACACCTACTGGATGGTGAGCGAAGATCACAGATGATTAGATTTAGTGATATATGCCAAAGTCAAGTTGAAACACAAAATACTAAGTTGGTGGAAGGAGCAATCAATCGTTCCCGTTCTTCAATCGATTACTTGATCACCGAGAAAGGCTCTCTCTATCCAGAGATCTTGGTGATTGGACATCAGTGTCGGGATTTCTTCACTCGTGTTGAGCTTGCTGATCTATATCAGAAAGCTCGGACAGCAGGCACCAAAGTACAGCAGGATACAGTCTATCGGAAATGGCTGGACTCGAGAAGGGCGAGTCAAGATGATCAATCCAACGATCATTGGGATCATCCTAGCAGCGTTGATCCTTCAGCTGACCCCGAGAAACTGATTAATGCTATTGCAAAAGGAGACAGGGATTTAATAGAAAGTTATGATAAGCAGATGGCAAGCCGTCTGATAGGTGAAATTTCGGGCTGGAATAGAGGTAATGTGGGAAGCCTTAATGACAGATGGTTATTCGAAGGACGTTTGCACGATGTGAGGCTAAGCTTGGAACGCATCCACACATTTCGAGATAAGTACTTTGTATGAGAAATCGGACAACAGAAACTTAATTCAGGCACCTAAAGATCGATGGAACCCGTTGAACGATAAGTATTGTACTTAAATCATACTTTAGCGGTAAAAGCTTTCCTATATGTATCTGTGGAATAATGGACTGGCATTCGTAGTGCAAACGTTCTCTTTGTGAGATAGCATATGTACATCATCCTAGATAAGATCTCTCACTAATCCTGTATTGGTACTAAGAAAGATTCGACCTTGTTTTTGGAGATGGGTGTATGCTTGAGTTTCACTAGATTTTACCTGTATCGCCCAAAGGTTGATGTTAGCGCTTCGCAAATACTAAAGCATCATTACGTGTCAAAGCACTCTGACTTCATGTCTTTTCAGAAAATTCAGCACGGACCCAACCGCCACTCCAGTTGAAAGTCGTGCGAAACTTTACTGGGCCACACCGCGTTAAGTACGGACAGGTATTATTAGGTCTAGGCATCTAAATAACACTGTATACAGAGGGCGATACGTATAGATTGGCCTGGAATGATCCCAAGCGGTGAGCCGAGTTGGGGTATTTTCCATTCTATCACGGAAAGACAGGGCAATTGTGGTGAATTTGAAAGTCGAGTCTGGTGTGGCTTCAGCAAATGGATCTTGGGCCTGGATCCTAGAATCTTTCAAATCTTGCGCGACCCTTTGATATAATGGTGACGAATCTTGAAGATGAAAGCGGGCTTTCAGCTCAAACAGGACATAATCCTTCTACCTTTGCTTCTTCTTGACGTCATTGATCAGAAGAACAACAAGCACAAGAGAGGTGGGGCAAGAACAAAGGAGATGTCTGTTTCTGACTTGTAGAGTGTCTTCGCCTTCGAGGTCATTTACTTGTCCTTTGACCTCTTGCAGTCACAACAAAACAGCCATAGACTGAAAACAAAGGTGATTCTTGCTTTGTTATCTTTCAGTAGGTATAAGACCTTCCTTGATCCTTTGATATCTCAAGCGAAGAGAAGCTATACCTCAGTAGGTGGAGTAAGGAAAAAAGGTAGCATGTTATTTAGCATTTTTGCGTCATATGAAGGCATTCCACCGTTCGTCGTAGTGTTTGCCACTCTGCGAAGAAGGTTTATAAAGACTAGCATATTGGACTTTAAATTTTAACTTTTCCTTATCTTAATCTCAACCTCATTTCAACCACTATACATTGCAGTAGAATCCTGACAATTACTAAATAAACATTGTGGACATGGATTCTTCTCATAACCCACCCGATCCTACCTCATCGACACAATTGACCCATGTCATCAACGGGTCTGCCCGTTCCTCAAATGGTATGGAACTTCGTGAATGCATAAACCCCCATACTGGTATGCTTGGTTGTTCGTATGTGCCTCGAAGGCCGTTGACAGACCCCATGGCTATCACTGAAGAAGCACAAAGGCGTTTATGGGGCCAACGCAAATTGGACGTATTGAAGTCTAATGCTACTAGCACCATTGCAAGCTTGAATCTCAGAACTAGTATCAGGGGTCTGATTGAGAAGATACAGAACAGAGAGGTTATTCATGGTCCAAAGGAAGCTTGGCAGAATATCCGAACTGCATTAGAAGGTTTTATAGAGGAGAATTATACAAAAAGCTCAAAGGCGAAAGTATCAGATTACAGTGAAGTTGAATCTGAATTTAACTCAATGATTACGTTGAATGATGCTGAAAGACAATTGAATTCCCACATTGTTCGTTTCAATAACGAAACCACAGCTTTTGATACTATGATGGAGGAGTTTTTGAAGAAAGACAATCCAACTCAGGCAAGTATTTTTACGGACCGCTTAGAGTTACAGCGACAAAGAGAGATAGATCACCTTTTGCAAGCCTGCAGTAACAGTAACAGAAGCAGGGCAAATCCCAAGATTGAGATATTGAAGTATTCCGTCTCAGCTATCGATTATTTGATTTCTCAGAGAGGCTCTGACTACCAAGAGATTTTCTTTATTGGTCATCGTTGTAAAAGTTATTTCTCGGATATTCAAGTCAGAAAGCTTCGCTTGTCAGCCTCAACAAAAGCCAGTAATATAAAATCTAGTAATTTCTATACGCACTGGGGGAATGAATGCAAGAAAACTGGTCAAGTCGATCACGTCAATAAAGCCAATGAGCTACTCGATGCCGTCAGGAAACGCGACACCGAGGTAACAAAGGTTTATGCTACAGAAACGATTAGAAGTTTGCTCGATGGCACCGAAATTTTGAGCAAATGGGATCAGAGTCAGATTCAGATTCAGATACTCGATCATCGTGCTCACTGCTTCACGCTAACACTGTGCGATCTGAAATCTGAATTGGAAGAGATTAGAGAACTCGAGGCGAAACATTTCTGAAGGAAAGACCACATTCATACCATAACAATACGCTCTGGATTTGGTAGTTCCGCGCCATAGCAGTCAAGCTTCAGTGTGATAAGGTAGAGAGCGGTGTTATTATCTTTTTAGTCCTATTTTATACCGTTGATTTCGAATAGTTATTGTTTCATGTTTTTTGTTCAGTTAGAAATGTAATTCCTGTGAATTAACCTTTATGATCTGAATTTCTATATACAGAAGCGATGTTCGCTTTGTTGAGACGGTACCTATTTGTAACGAAATGAAAGAAGAGCGTCTGCCCCATATCTTATATGTTGGCTGCCTTCATGTTCGGATACGATGTACATCAAATCTCCTCTTCTTTTTCTGCTCTACCAGAGTTCCATCGACATCACAATAACCACCTTATCACTTCCCCTTTGACTATCACCTTTTCATAAATCCCTTGAATTTCTTTCTCATTATCGGTAAACCACTTATAACCATGTGCATTGATGGATTGTACCCGTGTTTGCGGATCAATATTGAATGACTTATTTATGAAAGCTTTCCCTACCGGTCTCGGGACAAATTAGCAAGAAAGTATGAATTAATCGAATATAATACATTAATTGTTGAAATCGAAAATTTCACCTTCTTTTGACCATCTCGACCAGATCTCCCCCTCTGGCCATTTGTCAGGCTTTAATTTCTAGGAACAACGATAATCAATTTTGAATTCTTATTTACTCATCACGGATTGCCACAGACCTATTCACCTTGAATTGTTCGATCTCTATAATCATAGAATCAAGCTCCCCATTCCTGCCTGATACCTCATCTTTTGCGCTAGATAAGTGTTGTTGTTTGGCTGAAGATTTGATTGTCTCGTCCCTCTCTCGAGGGATCATTGTATCATCTCGGTTATATTGACTAGTTGGCTTGATAGTTCCAGATCGGTTATTTATATTATCCTTCCTTGCCGTTCCGTTAGTGATGGGTGTAATGGACCGCATGTAAAGCCCTTCGAATCGATTGTGGACATCATCAGTGATATTCTCGGTTGCCAGAGAATCGGAAATGCCAAACAAAGATTCCCTCGGGGGAGAAGGGAAATCTGCAAACGGATCGGATGTTTCTGTACTTGCTTCTCGATTAGTCCCTAAGGAGAGACTGTCTCCCATCTCGATATCATCGTCAATCATCCATCCAGAACATTGAGGACTTATGGCTGGTTGGGTGACAAAGGACAGAACTTCTTGAGGTGATTTTTGGTAATTCTTACCACTGTAGAATGGGGGTTGATGGGTAGCTGCGAAATACAAAGTGACTTGAATTTTGAATTAATTAGCTATGATTTCCTTTTCCTTCCAATCGATCTTCGATTGAATATAAAGACCCTCTGTTGTGAAGAGTATGACTCACCACCCATAGCCCACACATCCATCCCCATTTCTTCCCTCCACCATATTTCACCTACTTCCTTCTTCGTTCCAGTATATACCTTTCTTACGAAACATTCTTCAGCCCTCATGGCTTTCAAAATATCATATGAGAAATATTCTCTTGTTCCTTGTCTATCAATAGTTCTCAAATGAGAATTACCTTCGTCGAGTTCAGAGAAAATCGAACTTTTACTTGATGAACATCCAAAATCTGCTAAAAGGATTCGAGGATATGCGCATGAAGTATGTAATAATATATTTTCAGGTTTTATATCTACAAAATTTGTTCGAAACCAATTCAGTACTGGGAACTTTTTTGGGTAAATGGGACAGATTTATTGTTTGAATTTACCTCGATGTACAATACCTTTTTTATGAATATATTTCAATCCATCAATAATTTGCCAACTTATCCATCTAATTTCATCTTCACGTAAAAAACCATTATTTTCTAAATAACTAAATAAATCTCCTCCGATAATTAATTCCATTATCAAATGTATTTTACCTTGATCAGGGGAAACTGTTTGACAATCTATAATCCAATCTAATAATTTCATAAGATTAGGATGATTCAAAGATTTTGAAACTTTTATTTCAAATTTAATTTGTTTTAAATTGTCTTGATCATATTGAAATCTTTTAATAGTTTTAATTGCTACTTGTACAGTATGATTTTTTTCATGAGAACCAATATTCACGATTCCCCATGATCCATTACCTAATGGATAATTATGTATAATCCATGGATTGATAGAAACGGTTGAATTCGGATTAGAATTGTAGAATAATGATAATGATTTAGATTGGTCTTGTGTAGTTTGTGTGATATTCATAGCTTGAGGATGTTGATGATAAGTAAACACTGGGGATAAATACAGCGTTTACAAGTCAGCTTGGCTTGGTTCTTAGAATTATGTAACGCAATAGCTGACCCCCTTGATATCCAGGTAATTTCAATACATCTCCGTCTCTTAATACCCTAGATCTCGTGCTGATTTCCTTACCCCCAACAGTAAACCTGTTCGATCCACACTGGTCGCGGTTGATGATATATCCGTTAGTCGACGTATCATGAAGTACAGCAATGGAGAGATTTGTTGTAGTTCGTACCCTGAGAAGGAGTCGACAATCAGCCCCATGGGAATCACGCCTGACGTTACTTGGTAGAATTTCCCTTCTGTTTTGCTGGGCGGATACCTACGCATAGAGCCTGAGATGCCTTTGAGAAATTTCAGGATGAATGATAACTAAATCACTAATCGGAATCGTGAGTTGTTTCGCAAAAACTTTTAGTACAGGTATGACTAATTACCAATTAATCGCCCTTCCTATCCAGAATACTGTATCTAGAGTGATTATTAAATCTCCTTGAGTTTAATCAATGATTAAGCGTTATTTCCAACCATGTTCCAAATGAGATTGAGTAAAACAAAGAAGTAACGAAACGTACTATTTCCTGATTTACAGACCAAAGATAATTTACCAACTACTTTGGGATCATCCCAGGAATCGCAAGTTGACCGAGATCTCTTGGAAGACGATGGCCTTGGCAATCCATCCAGCTTGTAATTGTTCAGCATATCAGTCTACCTTGGGTCGTTAGTGAGTATTAGCTATGAGTTGAGTAACGAAGTGGTGCTAAGTATAGCTAGAAGAAGCGAGGAAGGCACGGCCAAAATGGAACGAGGTAGGACTGTATATCAGCTTATCACTCAGAGATTTAAATGATATCAGTCTTGAGTCATTGGCGATGTCATGCTATAGGTATGAAGTACATTGACGAAGAAGGAAAGGGGATGAACCGTAAAAGGGTAGATAATGATCGCCAAAGGCATGTCAATTGCATTTTGAATAAGTTACCCATTTACACCACCATAGCACTTACTTTATCTAATCTAACCTAGTACTGATCTATTTTCCATCTATTCTTCCTTGCGTAGAATCCCACCATTCATTTCATCTAATAACAATTCATCCCCAACACGTATAAGCAATTGTAACATTTTTGTGAATTCTGCTTTTATACTTTTTGGATCTTTTACAAAATATAAAATTTCAGGATGAAAATTACTTGAAAGATAAACATCATAATGATCTCTTATTAATTTAGCTAATTCTTCAGTTTTAAAATTATTTTCAGATAAAAAGAAATGAATATTTGAATTTAATATTAAATTATGTGGAATATATCCTTTTGATAAAGGTAATTCATTTGATAAATTGATTTTTAAATTAAATTTTGTATTTGTATTTGCATTTGAATTTAAATTTTTAATCTTTTCAAAAAGTGTTAAAATTGTTATATCAAATGACCAATATTCATCATTTTTAATTTCTTTATTATTAATTTCTAATTCAATTAATTTAGTTTTAATTAATTTATTGAAAATTTTAGAATATTTTGATAATTTTTTTTCAATTTCAATTTCATTTTCATTTATTATAGAAGTAGAATTAAGATTATTAATTAAATTCATATTTTGATTTGATAAATATAAAGTTAAATTATTAATTGATTTAAGTAATTTAAATGAAATAAAAAGTTTATCAAGATTTGGAAATATTAATGTAGGTTGATTAGATTCTTCAAATTCTGCTTGAGGTTGAAAATCATATAAATCATCTATTATTTTCAATAATCCATCTAAAGCTTGAATATCCATTATACTTAATTCTCTAACATATTTCAAAGCTTTTTTCTTTCTATAATAATTAACACCTTTTAAGATTCCTTGTATATTATACTGATTTAAATTTAATCGACGATATAATTGAGGTATTAAATCATAGTAAAACCCTTTAGAAATCCTTAATAGTAATGTAGGATCTGATCTTTTAAGTATATCTAATATTTGAGGATGAACAGCCGATATTGGTTCTAACGTGTTTTCCAAAGTATGAGGTATCTCTAAGTCTTTAATATCTATCTGTGAAGTTAATGGGGAAGTTTCCATCATTTTCATTCTATTTCCCGCTTAGATTCGACAAGCAAAGAATAAAATAGATGTCTGTATTCCGAAAGCACTAAGATATCAGAAAGATCCTAATCAAGACCAAGTAAAGGTGATCAAATAGGCAAAATCAGTATCAACAATAGTGCATCTTCGCTTTTAAGGAAATCTACAATGCTTGTCTTTGGATTTTTGACCTATCTCGATATCCTCTCTACATGGAACGCCAAATGTATCGACATTTGGCATATCCCTGTAAGATAAGCTAGCAGAAAATCAATGGTCACTCTAGATTGAATAATGAATGGACTTTGCTATAAGTTTGAGACATGTGCCACTTGAAGTGACTTCTTGCCTTTATTACAGTGAAAGTATAAACTTTATTCATACGTTCATTGATTATGAACAACAGGCTTTAGCGCTGGGGTATGGATTGTAGAAATCCCATGAAGATTCTGAATAATCTTATAAATCCGATTTCAAGAATACCGTAAAGTTCTGATATTTCCTCGTCACAAACTTCGACTAATTTACTTCCCTATACATCGTCAGGATCTCCATCATATTGTTTCATATGGTTATGCACTCTTTCCTTCTATACCTTTTAGATGAACTTTGGTATTAACTTCCCAAGCTAATTCATCGTCTCCTTCCATTGCGCTGTACAGCACAGTGGGTAATGTCAAGCTTCCCTCTTCATCTTCATTGCGAGGTATCCGATATTCACCCTGTGTATCTTCAGGATGAATCGATAGTCTACCCATTAAACATCTTCGTCTATTATACGAGGCTACATTATGTATAGTCACACTTTGAACTGCTTGCGGTATTCCAATATACCTGACATTTTCAATATCTGGTCATCAGCTGGTTACTCTCCTGTACAGCTTTCTTCACGAATCTTATATTAAGTAATGAATGAATAATGAAGGAAAAACTGTACTCACTCGTTATTATCTATACCAATTAACCAATGTCTTTTTAAAAATCTTCTTAATTGAGCTTCTTGTGATAAACATTCTGGATGATTCTTTTCATCACATCCTATCCATTCATTATTTTCGTTTAAAAAAATATTTACTTTATTACAACTTATAGTATTTAAATCAATTCCATCTAAAATAGGTGTATTAATAATAATTTCATCTAATAATCTATTTTCTTGTCCAAAACTATTTGGTGAACCTAAAATATTAATTGAAATTTTATATGTTTCTTCTTTTAAAATTTTATTTAAAGGAAATTTTAAAATTATACAATCACTTTTAATTAAATTCCAAATTTGATTTAATATTCCAATAAAAAATAATTTATTTTCATTTAAATGTTTATTTAAATTTAAAAAAAAATTATTTTCAAAAGTTATTGAATCAATTTGATCAAATAAAACTCTATAATACCATGTATTCATTTTAAATTTATAAATTTCATTTATTGAAATTTGTTTTAATAAAATTATAAAAGTTTTAAAATCATTTATAATTAAATTTTCAATTAAATTTGATAATGTAAATTTTCTAATAAATGATGAAATTTTTAAAATATTAGGTTCATATGATAATCCAATTTGATTTAATGGAATTATACCTGCTCCACTAATTGGCCAATTTATTTCACCGTTAGAAGAACTTTTTGGTGGTTTTTTACCTTCAATTCCATAAAAGTATTTTTTAATATTATATTTATCAAGTTTAACTTTTTTATAAATTTTTGGTATTATAAATTTATAATGTTTTTTACTTGTTAACATTATTTTCAATTGAAGTGATTTTGATGGAATTGATAATACTTCTTTCCAAATTTGTTCTTTTATTTCTTCAGGTAATGAATCCATCAATCTTTCTAAGATCTCTTGCTCAGTATATTTAGAGTACATAATGAGATTAGAAGTTTCGCTTGAATTAGTAGATATTGTATCACCACCAATACCACTTGAAGTTTCAAGATTCAGAAGCGATATCTCGGACAGTGTAGTCAATTTGAATTCTTGAGCTTGCTTGATCATTGTAGTCGAGGTTTGTGATGATTCAGAGTCGCACACGGTTCAGAGTTAAAGCACACTATGATTCGATCATTAATGGCGTTTTTGAAGCAGTTTGAACGGTATCTGCGTAGATAGTGCATGCATCATAGGGTTCTTTATATACTCCAAGAAGGCATTGGCCGAGGACCAACCGGTCATGTCATAGTCATATCATTCGCTAGTCCAGCATCATCCTTAGCTAATTATCATGTCATCAATCGATAGTTCGCAAATGATTTCCAGGTAATGAATAGATATCCTTGGTGCTCCACCGTTCAGGTACTCACTCGATCTACCATCGTTGTCGCCCTAAGCCGATGATTATTTCCCATTACGTAAGTGCGATCACTCCGGGATGATCAATGAGATCTCGGTATTATATTACTGATTTCGGACATATTTCAATTAAGTTACGAGTAAAGATGGCGATAGTCGGCGTTGACCGATCAATCCCATCCATAGTACATGTTTTCATGTTTTGCTCTTTTGCGAGCTATCTCCATTTCTGAGTTACATTTAATAACTTTCATATGTGACTATAATAATCATCTTTATACATATCTTGTTCATACCCCAAACCAATAATTCAATACTGTAAATCATTACAATATTGAGGCTCGTCGAGTCGCGACAAGATGCCTTCATCCAGACCGCCTCCATCAATGTATCCACCCTTACCTCGTTCTGTCACTCATTTACCTCCGTTTCCACAATTATTACGTTTCAAAGATGAAAATCAACAATCAAACTCTCAAGCAACACCATCTACAGGAGATCAAGCTGATAGTGTAACTGCTGTATTATCGGAAGATGAAGATGAATTAGATGAAAATCCAGTTCCATCACCTGTTGGAGGAGAAAAAGGTAGTGGAAAAAAAGAACGTAAACCACATGCAACAAGAAGGAGAGTAGTTCAAAGTTGTTCTGAATGTAGAAGACGTAAGATTAAATGTGATAAGAAGTGAGTCTCATGTTGTGTTTGATTCTCGAGATGATTTCATGTTAACTTGATATCCTCCAATCTACAGATTTCCTTGTGGTGAGTTACTCGTCGCGATTGGACATTGACCGTCCCCAGCTCCATTAGATTTATGATCTCTAATGATATTTCCCATCATCTGCTAATTCCATATATCGCATTTCTAGGACCGTGTATTCTACGGAATGACCAAGCTAGATGTCATGAAGTCGGAATGGTACGTACATAGATTGAATTGAAGAAGCTGGAAGCTGATGGGAGATCTTCCGATAGGCCGAGAAATCTGTTGTCGCGTCTCCGTAAGTCCCCCTCGTCGTCGATCAAGGTTGCCCGAGCTGAATAACCGACGGCAGAAACAACTTTGCTACGACTTCGGAACTCGCTGCCCTTGCTCATCGATTAGATGCGTTAGAAGCGTCACTAGTCAAGAATGGTGCATTACGCCCTACAGATTTAGATCACTTCCTCAATATTCTCAGAGAAGGCGAAGGTGGATCATCTGTACCTCTACCCACAGCTCGACGGGCAAATTCAAAACCTGTACCTTCAGGCGGTGGACCTCAACAAGCACTAGCCGAAGAAGAAACGGTAGATGATACGGAAGGTGCAGCTCTGACACTTGAACATTTAGCTTTTGGTAGATCAAGAGCAGATGGAAGTCATTCTATGCCACATTTTGGATCCAGATTATCTAGTGTTTCAAGACCAGCCCCAAATAACGATTATCATTTAGCTAAATCGATAGTTCCTCAACAAATTGCGGGCCCACAAACGTCAGGAGCTCTTAGTCCCTCTATGATGAGTAGCCTTCATCTTCCACCGATAGAAAGTATGGCTGGAGGACCAACAAGAAGAATGTCAAGTCTCAACGAGACGGAAGGCCATAGTAATGTGACTTCGGATGGACCAAAATACGAAGGTAGCAGATTGAGCTTGGAAGAAAGAGCGCAGAAAATAGATCAATTGCTCGAATTGCTAGGACCAACAGATATCTTCGACTTGTTATACAGAAAGACGGATGTTGCTATTGTTGCCCTGACAAGGCTTTTGCCTAGTAGGCAGAGAGGCGAAGTTTTGGTCAAAGCCGTGAGTCAGCTGACTAGTGATAGGCATCGATGTATGGTAGCATCTAGCTGACGGAACAATGGACCAAACAGTATTTGGAGAAAGTAGACTGGTTACATCGATGTAAGTTCATAACCCTTAAAGTACCGTTCAACTTTCTTTCATTTGCGATGGCTAATGACTCAAACTTTACGAAGGCATGCACGTACCCACATTCTTGCGCCAATGTAATGACTTATGGTGTCTACCACCTGAAAGAGTGACACACGAGATTGCTATGCCGTTCTTAGGTTTATACTTGACTGTTTGCACGGTAAGTATCCGAATTGTCCACTTGACCTCATCTGCTCATGCCACCATTGATCATAACAATGCCTTTTTAGCTGGGTCTTCAATTTATGGACCAATCGGAGATCAACAAGCATTTCACCGAAGAAGAAGCTCACACTTTACCTGATACGTGGTTTAACGCTGCGAGAAGTGTGAGTTGCTGCTCTTATGATCTGATCCTTAGTCCCTTCGCAGCAGTCGATTACTGAACGCTAACATAGAAAATATAGGCGCTATGGGCAGCTGACTTTATTGGAAGTCATACAATGGAAGCGTTGCAATGTATAATTCTACTAGGTGTCTTCATGGTGAGCTAGCTGTTTTCATATACATAGGCAGGGTAAGCTTACCAGGATCATTCCCCATAGAATAATCGAGATAGAGCGGATGCAGCTTGGGCGTTGCTTGGTGCAGCTATCAAGGTAAGTCGGTACTTCATCGCGCCTTTTGACAGACTAGGAATGCGCTTACGATACATGTCCAGATGGCTCAAGGTTTGGGATTATCAAGACTAGGGGCTGAACAACAAGCTGTCGACGGAAAACCCTTACCTATGTGGACGGGTCGATGGGAATCCTTGATTCAGCGTGAAGTAGGCCGAAGAATATGGTGGAATTTAGTGTTCTTAGATTGGCAATTGGCCCCAAGTTACAACTTTTCATGTTCGATTCAACCTGATCAAATTAAAACTGCTTTGCCTGCAAATATTGAGGATGAAGATATAATAGATGATCGACCTTTCAAACCTCAACCGATTTCTGTTCGTACTGGAATGTCATTCCAATTGGCTCGACTGAAATTTGCTGAAATCACTCAAAGACAAATTTGGCAAGCTAATAATAATCATCATCCACCTTATTCTTTCATACTATCAGTTGATGGAGAATTAAGAAAAGCGATGATGGAGTTACCTACTTTCTTTCAACCGGATAGTAGTACTAAAGGACCGCCTAATCAAGATCCGAAAGCTTTAGTTCAGTATTATGAGAAGATAATGTTGAATTTGGCAATACATAGTAGGATGATGAGATTGCACAGACCTTGGTTATCGCGAGGATATGAGGATGAGAGGTGAGCCCAAACCCCAAGTTATCACCAAATGATGATAATCGATGCTAATTTTGGGTATTTAGATTCGCTTACTCGAAAGAACAATGTATAAGAGCTGCAAGGGCAAGTTTGAGGATGATGTCGGACGCAGATGGGACTGCTTCTTTCTTGGAAAAGTGGTGGTGAGTCGTTGAGCCACTTGCAGCCATACCATTGAAAAACTACTGATGAAGTGACTTTACCCGTCTTAGGTTACCACTGTTCTATGGTAAGCTTTCTGATCGATTGACCCTCGGATAAGGCTAAAGCTCACTTAATCTTTCTCTCAGTATCGGTATCTGGGCTAGTCGTCATTATCGATCTCCTCGTGAGTACAGCTCCATCAGTCCTGAACATTATCATGATCAAGCTGACCTATCAATCAGCGCACGCCTCGACGTCAAATGTACTCCCGAGATACGGATGAAAAGATTTTAGAGGTAAAAGGAGCTCTGGGTCAGATGCGGTGAGTTCAGCTTGCCAGCTATCGATGAGCTACTGCTGATTTTATCGGCTTGCAGAGGTATAATGGATGTATCGCATCCTGCTAGAGCCGCTGTTCGGGTAATGGATCTTCTTCTGGGTGAGTTCAACCTCAATCACACGTGATATTATGTGGAGGTTTCAGCTCATTGTTCTTGTTTGTCCGTTTGCAGCCGAAGTTGAAGATCGAAGACAAACTCCAGGTTCCTCATTGGGCAAAAGGAAAGAAAACGACGACTTAGATGATAGCGAATCTGGCGGACTACAACGAGCAGTCAAGAAGCTAATCAGACAAGCTCAATTGGAAGCCGACTCCCCCAATACGTCCTTCTCATCAAGCACCCCTGACGTGGCAAGACACGTTTCTCAGTCACCACAAGGTTCTGACGGAGCTCAGAGCAAAGACAAAAAGGAGAGTGAAAGACCTGTATTTGATGCGTATCCTATGCCTTTCAATCCTGTTCAACCTACAATCACCAATGCTACTACGCCTACCCCATCAAACAATACATTACAACCTCCTTCGCATTCTCAACACTCAAATAATCAACTAGGATCAGGTCAACAGCAATCACAGCAGCATCAAAACAATTTAAACCAAAATGGATATAATAATTATGATATGGGAATGGGACCCAATTCTCCCTTTACTTTCCCAATTGATCCAACAGGAAACGGAAATTTTGGTACTTTCCCTTCATTTGATATGGGATTAACGACAACAAATAATGGAAATAACAATCAAGGATTTAATAGAAATTTCGGTTCAACAGCTTCAGGAAATTTAGATCCAGCTGTACAATCAATGTTATCGAATTATTTCCCACAACAAAGTAATCCAACTAGTATGACACAAACTGTTGGTTCAGCTACTTTACCTCAAGCTCCAGATGATTTCTTATCGAGAGTATTTGGTTTTGGTTGGGATGGAGCGAATCCTACTAACGCAAATCAATCTGGACCATCTCAAGGAGGAATCAATGAAAATAATCAACACCAACAACTACAACAACCTCCACAAATTAATCCTTTACAACAAGATAATAATTCATCTCAATCACAAAGACAAAATCAAAATCAAAATACCGATCTGAATATACAAAATGGTTTCGGTACTTTTGGAGCTCCAGGTGGAGGACCACAAGGTTGGAGTAGTCATGGATGGATGGCTTAGGGATTGGGGTGATGTATCCGAGGTTGATTTTTAGCAAAAGTCGGAATGAAATTTTGTATTTTCTGCGGATTTTACTTGCATATGTTTTTTTTTGGGTATGAAAGGTATTATATTTTAAATGCATTATAATTTATATCGTTTCATGATCACATTTAGTTTTTGTCATCTCTATTAGATCATTGCGCTTTAGTCAGAAATTGAATAATTTCAACCCATTCATTCATTCTCTGTTTGACTTTTATGAAAAATTTAATTTTTAATCTAAATAAAGGATTAAATGTTTCTTATTTCCAATTTTTAAAATAGCAATTTTATTATCAAATAAAATTTCTTTTTTAATAAATTCTTTTGAATTTAAAATTTTTTTATTATTTAAAAATAAATTACCATTTTCAATAAATTTATTTGATTCTGAATTTGATTTTGTTAAATTAAATTTAACACATAATTTTGAAATGGAAATTTTTGAAATTTCATTAAAATTTAATTTAAAAAATCTTTTATCATTTTTAAACAATTTTAAAATCTCTTTTGATTTAATTATATTCTCTTGTTTACTATTTGAAGTAGAAGGAAATAAAATTTCTTTAATTTTTAATGCATTTTCTAAACCTTCCTCTGAATAATCAAATAATAAATCAATTATAAATTATTTAACAATTAATTATTAAAATTGAAATAATTTTAACTCACTTCCATGTATAAGTTCTGTAATTTCTGATGCTAAAATATTTTGTGGTATTCGTTCTGATTTTAATAATTCATGTTCTTTCATTATTTTTTCAATTTTTTCAATTGATAAAAAAGTAAATAATTTAAGATATTTAGAAACATCTTCATCTGTTGTACGTAGAAAGAACTATTCATCGTTGAAAGATAATTAGTGATTCCTAGAAGCATAAAACGGAATTCCGAAACCTTTTTGATCAATTTCTCAAAATAACATCTAAACTTACCTGATAAAATTCTGCAGGACTAGTTTTATTTTCATCTAACCAAATTGCATTTCCTGCAGATTTACCAAATTTTTCTCCTGTACTAGTTGTTAATAATGGTATAGTAATTCCATAAGCTACAATTTCATTTTTTTCTTCTATTTCATGAATTGATTCCCCCTTTTCTGAAATACCTTCTAATGAAGATGAATGAGTTCTTTTAATTAAATCTATTCCTGCAATTATATTTCCCCATTGATCTGAACCTCCTAATTGTATTTTACATCCATAATTTTTCCATAAATGAGAAAAATCAAAAGCTTGAAGTAATTGATAAGTAAATTCAGTAAATGAAATACCAGAATCAGAGGATAATCGATTTTTGACACTAAATATGTTCAGGCGATCAGCTTTGAGAATTTTTATATATTACAACTTCATCATATTTCAGAAGATAATATAAATCAACTAACCTATCTCTTGATAACATTGTACTAACTCTTGATAATTTCCCAGGTCCTCTTAAAAAATCTAATAAAGTAACATTTTTAGTCCATTCAAAATTATCAACGATTTTTACACCAATATCTTCTTTTTCTTTTTCTTTTCCTTTTCCTTTTTCATTATCTATTATTGTTATTCCTCTTTTCTCAAGATATTCTGAACCATTTTTGAAAAATCTATCAATCTGACTTTTTATACCTTCTATATTGATTTTTAATTCTTCTGAAGTTAAAGATTTACGTTCTGTTGATCTACCTGATGGATCACCTATTGATCCTGTTGCTCCTCCAATCTATTACAATAATTCAGTCTGCTAAATTTTTAAGAAAGTAGAGTTTTAGGTGTACTTACAAGACATATTGATTGATGACCTTTTGCTTGAAAATGTAATAATCCTAATAAAGGTAAAAGATTACCAACATGTAAAGAAGATGCAGATGGATCTACACCTGCGTAAATCGTTGTGGGTTTCGAAACGTGTTGATGTAATTTCGGACTGTTGTTAAGAAATCACATTAGTAGGAGATAGAGAGGATATGGCTACAATATCTTATTGGACAGTCGGAGATAACAACTAACCTTGTCAATGCCGCTATGAAACCCCTTTCGTCCAATTCTTGTATAATAGATTTAGTTTCAGATCCGAAATTCCGCCGGCGAAGTAATCGACATATTCGACGGGGTATAGGTTGACGAGTTAAGAAAACATTTGTGGCAAGGATCATTTTGGCGAATTAACTCATGAATCACGAATGACTGGGTGGAGCGGCTGGATGAGGGTTACTACACATAAGCTGAAGCGAACGTAAAAACAATAACAATCTTGCAACATTGGACAACTTTCGGAAAAAACCGTCGGCTACGATAAGTGCTGATGTCACGAGATCTGCTCGGCGAACCTGGTCGTACTTCTACAAGTTCGTAAATGTAATGATGGACCGATGAAAGTCAAGAGAATAAAAGACACAAAGTAGGAACTTCGGCATATGGATCTGAAGGGACACGGCTCGAAACGACATGACATGATCTCGATACATGGATTTTACATCATAAGCCACATTCAGCATCGCCAATTTCTTCGAGCACCGACATTTTTGTCAAAGTCTCATTAATCCAGCATTCTACACACATCAATCTCAAGTATTAGTAACACAGCATCGCAGGAAGTGTATCTGTACACTGACCCTTCTTCTAGCAGCCAAATGAGGTTCGTATCCATTTCTTCCGCATGCTATACAGTAGTCTTCTCTAGAAGGAAAGAATGCCAAGCTCTCCGCGACCTTGAGAAGAGTATCTTCATCTGGAAAGAGATTTCTGATCCAAGAAGGAAATCGTGACAACCGTAACTCAGGACTCTCGTTGTTGTGTGGAGGATCTATACTTCCTCCCGAAGCTGTCGCTGATGGAGGGCTCTTGAATAAATTAGTTGTAGAAAGTTTGTTGACATTGGGATTTGTCAACCAGTCTGTAATTTTAGTCTGACCTTTTTCTATTCGTGTCCTGTCACAATAAATGACGTTGTGCAGCTCGATCATTTTCAGTTTTTTGTTCAATCCCACATAACTACGGAACAACCGGGATTAGTATTGGGTTATCGATTTTCAACGTTTCGATGGCTTACTCGGGATCACTAGTGACAAAATGGCGCAGTACGAAGGATGTGATAGTCATCTCTTGATATTCGTCATAATCCTCTTTCAATTCCGGAACGTCGATTGTGTCCCAGGGGGCGAAGAAAATTTTGACGACTCGCATGTCGAAGCGTTCGAGATTGATGTCTTCAAGATCGTACACGTGTAAATTGAGTTCCAAGGCTGATGAGAGAGATTGCTGCATGAAAAGGCGCCTCAGCGAACGAGCCAAGGGGTTCTCCTCCCATATCGAAGCATAAGGTGTAGACGAATTGTGAGATCAACAAATCACATAGTTGTTCACCACGTTCTAGTGGTTCGAGGTCCAAGTCCATCATGATTGATGAGCAAAAGCATAAGTAGACCAAATTGCCGAAAATTTCGATTTTTGGGTCATAAGTTGGTCCCCAACAATCATTTATGAGTTGCACAATCATTGGTATACAGTTGATCTCAAATATCGTCATCTCTCTGATTGCTTGAAGGAGATTGAATTTTCGTGCGAAAGACGTCTTATCGGACTTTGGAGAAGGTGTATGTTGTGGAATTATCGAGCCGTTGAAATCTGGACCCATACCGTAAAATAACTCTGAGCAATCTTCACGTGAGATCAAATATATCTGCTCGTAGAGTAAAGGCGCACAGGAACGATACAGCTCTCGACAAGTCCTAATTAGATTGAGGATAGTTAATGTATCTCTTCTAGCCTTGATGATCTCAATGATGTAGTGGACAATCTCTGGAGGAAGTTTACCGATATTGACGGATAATCGATTTACTTCTCGTCTTTGTGTAGGGGACGGTCTTGATGGCATTTGAGATATGTGTGAGGGCTTCGATTGCGCGAGAAATGGTAACTAATGTCCAACAATACCGATGTTTGAGGTACAAGGAGAAGAGAAGAAGAACGAAAGGCCTAGTGTGGTCTCAGAGTAACCTACTGTATAGTAGACAGTCGAGCTGACGAGAGTTGACTGTGTTTGATGCATATGCTTGATGCACGGTTCGTTTCTTTGACATCATCACGATCAATGTGGCAGTTAGGCAGTGATAACATGGGTATGCTTGTATGCTTTGAGATATGGCTTGACATGTATAATGATGACCATGCAGTAGATGAAATGCAGCAACGATTAGCCGATTATAGCAATGACTGGGAAGTACAAGTCGCGCATATATACATCCCAATAGTGCATTTACGACAATTACGATATTGTACCATAGTGTAACAACAATCATGAAGCACTGGACCAAACATTATCAAGCTCAATAGTTTCAGATTTATATCCAGCATTGATGAGAGCTCTTATCATGTGAATTGAAGCTGAAGGATGAGAAATTAATAAAGACGATCTTTCAGTCTTATCGAATTGGATCCTGATTTCCAGTCTTGTTCCCTCTCTCACTCTGAAAATCGCAGGAAAACTTTAATTGATTTTCAATTTCTTCTTCTTCTAAATCCCAAATTTTATATCTATCATCTTTTATGATATTTTCCCATCTTTTTTCTACTGATTTTCTAGTAAATTCCATTATTTCTTCTGTTTCAATTCCATTTAATGTAAGATTAGATATAACAAATTTAGGTATTTTCAATTTGTTTACATTGTTTTCGCTTTTCTCAAAGTTTTTATAATTATCATTACTTCTCATAAAATCATTTAATCTTAATTCAGTAATTGAAGTTTTAAATATATCAAATAATTCATTTGTTATTTTAGTTAACTTATTAGGTATATCAGTTAAATCAATAATTGTATTTTCCAATTCAGTAGTTTGATTATTTAATAAATTATTTGTCCAAATATGTTGACAATTTCTACGTTCAGATTGTGGTCTATTAATTGAATCTAATATACAAGTTAAAGAAGATAAACCTGCTTTCAGTTTTTTAATTTCAAGTTTAGGATCGTATTCTGATTGAATAGGTGTAGTAGATGATCTTTTTATTGTAGGTCTTTCAATTGGAGAACTAGATGATCTTGTGATTACAGGTTTTTCAAATGCATTTTGACTTTGAGTTGTAACGGTATCGCTATTCCATTTATAAGGTAATGGTCTGCTAAAGTTGATCAATGTAGGCCTTTGTGACTGGGAAGAACTAAATATCGAATCACTCTGGGGAGTGGACATGTCCATCTCGAATTGATTATCCCCAAATTCCTGCTTGAACAGATGATGATGTTCAATATTTGTGAGTAGTGTGGGCAGACAAGAGCACAGCATGTAATACTTGTTGCGACTCGTGAGTTATCCGCTTACAAAACATATGCCTACAAGGAGGACTCTCAAATTGGTGAAAAATCCTTTCAAAGATTCGATATCCGGTGAGAAAGGATGAACGAGATACGTAAGCAGGTGTTGAACAATTTACTATAAGCCGAAGAATGACAAAGTCGACGGCATCTCCTTGAAAGGTATGTAAAGCCCATTGAAGTGGCAATATACATGATGTGACATGTCTGGACTACTCTGACCGTGCACCTAATCCTTCAGCTAATCTCCTTGCCCGTCTAGCCACTTCACCTCGTTCACCCATCACTGTCAACTTAAGAGTGACTCCCTTCAGTGATTCATCTTGGTCCAAATTCGGTATATGCGTGAGCTCGTATCGGCCGAAAGCGTAATTCAGTATATTTGTCGTGTATCTTGGAGGCGACGAAGATGGTAGACGAACTATCCCTTTGACTGAGAGAAATGGCAGGTCAGCTTTGAATCCAATCTCGCAGATGCATCATAAATCGGTGATATGTGATGCGGAAGGGACCGAGATCGTGATGCAGGAATAATATGATTCACCTCTATACACCTCGAAAGACAATTTACTCAACTCCCGATCTAATAAATCTTTATCAATCGGTTCTATTTCTGTCTCTTCACTATCATCTTCTACTTCATTATCGTGATTTTTCGTACATTCTTGTCCATTCTCATGATGATGTATTGGAGCTTTCGATTTTCCTTTTTTACCTTTCCAAATTTGTTTAGTTTCAATTTCATCTCCATGCCATTTTTGTGATTCAGAATCAGAATTAGAACCGATTTTTTCCCAAGATGCTTTTTCACCTTCAACCAATTCGAATAATTTAGTATCTAACCCAAATATAAGTTCTGGTTTTGGTGGATTTTCACCTGAAGGTCCAACTTTGATTTTAGGAGTTTCATCATTTAAATCATTTAATGAATCTATTAAATCATCCATTTGTCTTTCGTTAATTAAATGATGTTTTGATAATAATAATAAATCGGTATATTTCGCTTGTAACTAATTGATTTTTTTTTAACAAAATAATTATTATTACCTGTTGTAAAAAGAATATTTTGTAGCCACAACTCACCTTAGCAGATGGTGAAGAATCTTCATATCCTTTAAAATTTAAACAATCAACTACCGTTACTACTCCATCTAATTTGAATCCTTCAGGTTCAAGTTGCCGTATTTGTAAAGCGAGAGTAGCTGGGAAAGCTGAACCACTAAAGAGTTGAGGATGTATATTAGTGATATCCCAGAAAACTATGCAAGCTGCAAAGAGTAATTCGGACTGACCTAGATTCAATTATGATCCTATCTGGTTTCATAGTATCTCTGATTTCTTTGAGAGCATTTTCCACCAGTCCTACCATCGTACAACATCTACAACAATTCTCTCATATCAGCTTCATCTCCTTCCATGAAACTATCATAGAATCTCCAAACGCACAGACACCCATTGAGGATTTCTGATACACCTGATATATTCGATTGGGAAGCTAACAGCGAGTCGACTGAAATAATTTCAGCACATACGTCGTGAAGGAATACTAAATCACTCACCTTCCACATCGCCATACTCATTTTTCAGCAATACGACTTTGTAGTCTTTCGGTAATTGCTGAATGAGCGAAAGTATTGTGGATGTTTTACCCTTGGAATGCAGCTATGATTAGATCTGTGTTCTCGTCGTTCGTGCACAGTCAGTTAAGCAGTCACTTACAGCTCCTACAATACATCATACTTATCAGCATAATTCGCCTTCTACAATGGTTTCTCAGCTGAAACTCACCCAGAAATCCTGTAAAACAAGTCACCGGTATTGGACTGTCTTGTACGATGGTCATTTTCCGCCTAAGTACTGTATCGAGTTGATTATCTAGCGGTACAGTTGAGCTTCTAGGCGATATTTGTAGCTTGTAATGCAAGTGAGAAGAGGATGTAGATGAACCAGTATGAAATTGATATTTCGCGTTGTTCCTCCACTTTTTGTTCGAAGAAAAGTCACATTCCCCGTTGAATGTTGAACTTTCTCATCAATCATCATCTCGAATTTCAATCAAACCCTTCATTCTAAATCACAATACAACCAATAATTATAATCAGAAGCGAATTCTTCCGTGATGCCTCAACTTCAACTTATCTCTGAGCTTCCTTCTCATTCCGAGGCAGCTTGGAACGTAACTTTCAACCCGACACGCAATTTGTTAGCATCATGTTCAACCGATCGATCAATAAGATTATTCTCTTACACTTTACCTGATTCAATAATTGATTCCTCTCCAAATCTTCCTTCTTCATCAGACTCAAAACCCGTTTTCAGCTTAAATAAAGTGATAGAAACAGAACATAAAAGAACAGTAAGATCAATTAGTTGGGCACCAGATGGAAAAACATTAGCTAGTGGTTCGTTTGATTCAACAGTTGGTGTATGGGAAGAAGTCATACCTTCTTCAGATGATGAAAATGATGATGAAGAAGAAGGTATATTCAAACCACCAGGAACCGAAGGTGTAGAAGGTAAACAAGAGAAAGAATGGGAATGTGTAACTACTCTAGAAGGCCATGAAAGTGAATGCAAAAGTGTTGCATTTTCAAGTGATGGAGCGCTTTTAGCTAGTTGTTCAAGAGATAAGAGTGTTTGGGTATGGGAAGGTATGTCATAATACTATTCATCAGATCATCACAGTTCAATGCTGCTCCCATTCAAGCTACGCAATTTTGTTCAGAAACTGATTTGTCGATCCGGTATAACAGTACAACCGGACGCAGATTTCGAATGTATAGCTGTGATGATGGAACATTCACAAGACGTAAAATGTATAGCATGGCACCCACATGAAGAGGTGAATAGATCTTCGCACCTTTCTATGGTACACACATGATCGTCTTGACATTCCGCTGATGATTCCCTTCGCAACGACAGATCTTAGCATCGGCATCATATGATTCTCATATACACTTAGCTTTTGATGATCCAGATTCAGATTGGATGATCTTTCAAAAATTACATCCTAAACTTCCTGCTAATCCACTTACACTTTCTTCTCATTCACCTTCTTCTTTGATACATGCTTTAATACCTACGAAAGAAGAGAAAGAAGCAGATGCTCAATTAGATGTTCCTCCTTTAGAAGAAGATGAAACTGTATGGAGTTTAGCTTTTAGTCCTGATGGATCATATTTAGCAAGTGGTGGAGATTTAGGTGGAATTAGAATTTGGAAAAGACAAGGAAATCAACCTGATTCTCAATGGGTAGAAATTTCACATTTAGCAGTACATTCTAGATCTATCTTTTCACTTGCTTGGTCTCCTTCCCCATATAATGATTCTTCAACGAATGATCTTGGATTCTTAGCTTCAGCAAGTGGAGATGGAAAGATTGTGGTTTTTCAAATTACTTCGAAAGATGATGGTGGAGTTGAAATGAAACCTATAGCAGCGATTAAAGACGCACATGGAGTTAGTGATGTGAATAGTGTAGGATGGTGTATACGTGATGACAAGAAGGGGTTAGGGATTCTGAGCTCGGCAGGAGATGATGGTAGTATAAAAGTCTGGAGGGTAATCAGTGATGATTGAGCAGTTTAGTAATTTGAGTTAAGCATAATTATAGTATAGAATGTATCTAGACTTCCGAGCTGGTAGATTAACGAATTCACATGATATCACTTGTCTTTCTTGTGTACAAGGCCTGATTTTAGCACGATGTGAAGTTAGAATGAAATGATCACGAGTATCTAGTACAGAATATCGAAGTGGCTTGATATTCTCTTTGTATCTGTTGCACCTGGATTAGAGTAATAATTATGTCGTTGGCGAGCCACAAATGTGATAATCGTATCAGCCTTATGCTGATGCTTGTAGGTTGATTATGGCACATACCGAACATCGATATTTCTAACAAACTTGTGCATGAAACAATCATAGATGCCGATTGCCATTGTACACAAATAGTGTACTCCAACTTGATTTAGTTTATTTAGGTACAGAGCTGTACCAAATGGTCAACGATATCAAAGTATATGCTACATACAATGATTTCAATCATCACTTCGCTTGTTAGGTTACTGTTGGGTTTGTATATCTATGCTGAAGAATGCAGATGTAAATTTACAGTACATAATCTGATGCCAATCCGTCGAGCTTTATTCCCTCCTTCCTCTATGAATGATCGAAGGAATACAGAATCAATTGAGCCTCGGGCTCAGATATGGCGTAATACTTGACAGATCTGTGAATTGAGTCACATCAAATGCTCTTCTACCTACACTTCTCGCTATTCCTAAACCATCATTCGCAAAAATCAAATTTCGTATTTTATGCTCCACTTGGTTATTTGCTGGACAGGCAATTTGTATATTAGGTAACCTGAAATTCCTTCGACCTGTATCTTCTAAAAATGAATGTATACACTTTACTAATACATCAACCAATTTTCCATTTTCAATGCAATTTGAGCTAATATAACTTGATGTCATTGAGAGTGGCGGTATCAAGATAATAAGTATCTCTGAAGCCGGAGGTGGATGTTCAATGGGCGGTATATATATCTCTTCGTCCGTCTCTTTTGGACTTTTCAAACTTTCATCTTCATCTATTGAACTTATCCTCGTTCTAGTCATTTCAGGTATTTCGACTTTTAAAATCAATTTCTCCAGAGTAAATTCTGATGATAATTCACTTATAGCCTGTCTTAAAAACCTTTTTCTCAATTTTTCTAATTTTTCAATTTCGATAATTAAAATATCAACTTCAAAAGGTATACAACAAATTGGTAATATTTTAGAATTATTAATGTTATTTAAATTATGACTTTCTGCTAAATATTTAATTAATTTCCAACCTACTTTTAAAATTTTAACATTTTTTAAAGGCCAACTGGATGAATTATTATTATTAGTTTCTTCTTCTATACGACGACGTTTAGAAGATATTGGAGAATAAGATAATAATTCCATATGTACTTGACAAATTAAAGATAAACTTTCTGCATCTTTTAAATAAATTTCTTTTGTAAAATTTAATGCAATTGATTTACGTGATTGGGATTCTGAAAAATCTTTTTCAGAAGTTTGAATATCTGGTGGAGAAGATCTTGATCTTCTTCCAGGTAATCCAACAAAATCTCTTAAAAATCTAGTATGATTTTTACTTTTAAATATTGAATTTCTAGAAGAAATCAAAGGTGAATAACCGTAAAACAATAAACTTGTATTATATTTATTTAGGTGAATTTTCTCGTATATTGTAGGTAAAAGTTCGGTATAAAGAGATTTTGATACAGAGAGCAGTAATACAGGATTAATTAGTTTAAGATATGAAAGAATAAGAGGATAAAGTTCTGATAGATCATTGAAAGTCAAAGGTACTCCAGGTGTTCTGATAGTCCGAGGTTTTGGTCCAGATTGGGTGACAGAAGGTATTTGAACCGGTGGTCGAGAGGGACCAGAAAGTATATTTGCCATGCTGGTCTAAGAGTATGGATGTCGCTCTGGGCATGTCTCAAGTCAGCAAGCAAGGCAACAATCATGGTGCCATAAGGTCACGATAATCGACTCACAGTTTTCTTACGCTTAGTAAATCACAGATGAGCTTTACCTGCGGATTGGGGCGTTCATCGGGTTATCCTTACCAAAATTCTGACTTACAGTCTTTAGGTTTACAAATGGGACGTTCTCAAATCGTGGATCAGTCTCCCAGGCAGCATTGTATGCAGCAAGGAATGTAATGGAAAATAAACCTTTCATTCGCTCTATCAATCATTTCAGGCGATCACATCACTTCACACACCTCATTCCAAATTTCTGGAATGCGGTAAATAGTTTGAGGTAATTCAGGTACATCTTTGATCTCGTCATTGGTACATCCCGATATTCCGAAATCACCTCATCCGAGCAATGCTATTCCATTGTATCCTCCTTTTCCATTGTGCTTTAACATCAAAATGACGCCTTCAACATGTCAAAAGGAAGTCGTGTAGATCATTATGACTAAAACTCGGTTAAAGATGATTAGCATTTATCACGCCACCGAAATTACCCAATATTCACTCACAAGCCGGTTCAGTGTCCGGAAAATCAAAATTGACCGCGTCAGGTTCGCTAACATACAAAAAGATGGAAAGTAGTGAAGAAGGTAGGCATGCATGCTACTGTATCATACAAGCAGCTTATTATATAATTGGTTAAATATATATATATATAATATACAACAGTATCATCATAAGGTGCACTCTTCCCGTTCGCGAAAAGCAGATCAACGTAGTTACTTCCGGATTAGCTCCTATTGGAAACGTGCCATCTAGTACCGCTTGTGTGCCACGACCGTCCTACATTACAATGAAAAAAACCCTGATCTGATGAGATCACAGTGAAAGACTAATCCCACAACCAAGAAACAAATCTTATCCATCCGTTCTGTCGTGTTTCAGGTTCCTCCGGATTCTCAGCGATATAATGTAAAACTTCTTCGATCGGTACTTCAGATAAAGAAACTACCTTTGTCTTCTTGTAGAATTTCCAAATAAGGTATGCAACAAGAACAAGTGGAATGTCGCTGTAATGAAAGCAATACTTGTCAGCGACTGCGATTAAGTACGAAATATCACTTCACTTACAGGTAAGAAGTAACAAATCCAGCTGCTGACCATCCTCCTTTTGTGAATACTGACCACCCATTAGTGAGTAAGATAAGAAGACACATAAAAAGAGCGACGCCCGAGGCATAAGCTATGGGATCATTTGTCAGTTTGATGACTATACAGGGGTAGGTGGTAGAACTACTTACGAGTCCACCAATTAGACCAAGGCAATTTTGATCTTGGTATGCCTTGTTTTCGCAAAGCAGCTACCAATCTAAGGTGATTAAATAGTACAGCACTCCACGAGATAAGTACACCACATCCTACTAAATCAATTAACCAATAAAATACCGTAAGGGCTGATTCAGATAATGACATAAAAGCCAAAAATGAAAATAAAATATAGATTCCAACACAGACATAAGGTGTTCCCCATCTATTTGTTCTAAGGACGATTTTTGGTGCTTGACCTTTAAGACCTAATCCATATAGAACTCTTGTTCCAGCAAGTAAAGCTTGATTTGAAGAACTAAATGCTGATGTTATGACTACAGCATTAACAATTGATGGGATAACTTTTATACCTGCTGAACTTGCAGCAAGTACAAAAGGTGAAGTTGCTGCTGTTCCACTATCATTTCCTAATCTTTCATCATCACTTGAAACTAACATTCCAACGATTAATACAGCTAAAACGTAGAATAGAGTTACTCTTGCAAATACTCTTTTAACAGCTCTAGGTATAGATCGACGTGGATTTATGGTTTCAGCTGCTGCCATAGCAACACTTTCTACTCCTGCAAAACTAAAGACAGCATTTATCATAACTGACCAGAAACCTAAAAATTTCCCAAGACTTCCAGTAGCGATATATTCAACAAAAGGTCCAGGTGTTTTCCAATATCTAAATCCAATTCTAGGTACACCTGAAATTCCACCTAGATCAATTATCAAACCTAATAGTATCAACCCAACAATGAGTAGTATTTTGATAATGGCGAAAGCGAATTCGGTTTCTCCGTACCATCTGATATTGATTAGACCGACAGTAGCAGTAAGAGCGATGAAAATGACGATGAATACAGATGAGTTGAGATCGGTCCAATATTGGAACAGAACACATATAGCTGATATTTCAGAGGGAATCTAATCATGCGAATTAGCGAGTTAGATCTCTGGTCTGCACGAAGATATTCGTTCACTCACAGATAACCAATTCCCATAAACGATATTCCAGCCCAAAGCGAAACCCAAACCCGGATCTACTAGGAATTCTGCATGTCTAACGAAAGACCCGCTGACAGGTAATAAAGCAGTGACTTCTCCTAAAGCGAATTGTACCGCACAAACAATTAATCCAATGAATCCATAACCGAGTAAAGCACCAAGTGGACCACCTGTTTGAATACTGCTACCAAGTGATAAGAATAATCCAGTACCAATTGAACCTATACATACATCCTTGTCAGGGTTTTCCTGTCGTACGAGCATGATCCGAACTCACCAGCAAGAGCAATCATCGATATATGTCTTTGTGCCAATCCCCTCTTCAAATCTCTGTTCTCATTCTCCGTCACATAATCTGTTGCTTTCACATCTTTCTTTTGATCAATGTCAAAATCGTAATCATGTTGAGATTCGATGTCATGGTGCATTGGCACAACATGTATTTCGTCCTCCATCGTGCTGGTATAGCAATCACTTGACGCCAATTTTTCCTGTTTGATGTTCTAAATAAAGTAAGGAACGATGGGCCGCTGATGCATTTCAATCCTCATATATGAGAGCTCCGAGTCAATTTGCGCAGCTAACTTTTTTATCTATTTCTACTCCATCACGCCATATTTCGAATCATAATGTCTTATCTGCTCCCGCTTGACACCTCGACGAAGAATTTCTTAAGCGATATATAATTAGATTGCGATCTCAGGGAATGACTAACCAGCTGAACCGGTAAAACCGGAAGATCGCTGATACTCCAGGCACTTGCCTGGATTTAGGCTGAAATATTCCTTACATCGTCCCGAAGGAATTCGCAGAGGTTGACTATAAAATTACATCACCTCAAGTGTACTGCATAACCAATTTTCCCAAACTTGAAGCTGCTTGATAATCTCATTCAATTGAGAAGACTCTTCTCGAACGTCGAGACATAAATCTATCGAGCAGCCAATGTCAGCCTGATGTTACTCCTGAAACATATGGACAGGTCGGATAGACACTCGGGACTTACTGTAATCTAACATCTTTACCTTTTTTACGTTCCAGACCCACATAGCCGCCTCGTTACATTCCTTGAAGAGCACGATGGCTCCATTGTGTGGGCTATAACTGGCATCCAAACATGTATTAGGATTGATAGCAGAGGAGATCAATTGGCTAGTACCGATTGTCAAGTTGAGCAGCTGAGCTTGCGAATGTAGACTAACGTTAGGTTGTGAGTATGCGCTAATGTGGCAAAGGCTAGCAGAGTTGACTCTCTTTTCACGTGGAACGGAAGGTGGATTGACATTACAGCACTTCGCCCTTCCATCTGATAACCACCATCAAGTGTTAAGGAAAGATCAGGTCCTCGATAAGCTGTATCCTGATGAGTTGGGTTCAGGCTGATCAAACATGTCGCTAATTTTAGAAATCTCACGGTGTAATCTCTTTCCGCCATTGGGAGGATCATCGTATACGGTACCGAATGGCGGATCAAAGTCAGGATATTCAGGAGTGGGGGTGAGAAGGGTCCAAACTATCGCAGCACAAATCAGCATACTGGAGTATCGTGCTGTTTACCTCCAAAAGAAACAATCAGTGACAAGACACGTACTCTGATTGGTATTGCCAGTAATGCAATCCCAGGTTTGTGTACCTTCTTGCTCATTTCCTTGATCAATACATTGCTTACCACCAGTAATTGCAAGTCTATCATCCTCAGTCCAATACCAACTATACATTTCCAATGTAAGAAGGGCGGATATATGAAAGGGGATTAAGGGGACTGAAATCAAAATCTGGCAATACTTACGTTTGTTGGAATTCACCAGGTGAATTTCGCTCAAGCTGTAACATGATTGAGTATATCAATATTTGAGCTTTGATTTCGGAAGATATAAGAAATGCTCACCGTGACCTGCTCACTACTATTCAAACCTGTTCCAGCATCTAAAGCCAAATTGGTATCGTACAAAGTGATACTTTCACTACCGGGATTTGCCTTCCAAAGAGCCGCTTGATTACAAGATGTAGTTCCGAGATTTGTTCCTTCACCCCAGCTTGATTTTTGCCCGAGAGGATGAAGGCATTCTTCGTTTCGAAATGACTTGATTCTGATGGCTGTGTAACGCTTGTCAATGATGATCGGAGCGGCGAACGCGGTAGTGAAAGCGAGGAGAAAACAAGAATAGATGCAGAACAGCATTCTAAGAAGAGTAGTAGATAACATGGGGAATTCGAGCTAACACCAAAGTTGCGGTCGATAACGTCAAGAGAATGGGGTGGGTTAAAGCCATCAAGAGAGACATTGGCATTTGGATATGATGAGCATAAGAGTGAATGAGAAAGATACCTCGTTGTGCCCTGTTCTTTGGCAGATGATCGTACCTTGAAGTGGTGTTCTGGAGTGTCTGTGTAAGGCGTTTTAGAGTAATAACACATGCATAAGTTGCTATACACAGGCATACATATATTGGACCACTATATGAATTACCGGAATGGGTATCATGCATCATGGGACCCTACTGTACTATAGTCCGTAAGAGTTAACGTGGGCTAGCTAAGCAAATTATCAAAGCAATCATGCTTTTCTAGCAATAGTGAAGAATTCTTGATTATGATTACCGGGAGAACAAGTCCAAATTTGCAAGGTCTTCAAAGTATCATACGGAATTGAATGTGTGGGTGATGACTCCGCTCGAACATCAAGGCAATAGTCTAAAAGATTTTGTCAATTAATAACTTTACTTGATTTGAGATAGTGAAGGGTTATTTTAGTCAACTCACTTGTTCCTGTGACTTTCAAATGAGTTCCATCCCAATCCCATCGAGTATTTTCAATAGTATCACAATCATGTAATTTTACTCTAATACCATCTGTCGGAGTGACACCAACGTCCAAGCAATAGTTGTTATTGGCAGTATAAAGGAGGACTACAGAATTGAATGTTCCGGGACTGGGGAGATACCAAAGTTGAAGTGCTGCATATGCTCCCGTATTTGACTGATCGTAGGAGCTACCCAAACGATTATTATAAGCCTGCTGCTTATCGCCCAGAGAGCGTGCAGAACAACAAACCGAATGAAGTGTGGTAATGATATACTGCACTCACATATCAACGTTTTTGTCAAATGCTGCCAGTCCACCTGTGACTGTCACCGCCAAATCAGGTCTTTGATAAGCTGTAAAAGTATGTATGGTTCAGCAAGAGAAGTAATACGTTGCAAACGATACGAAAATAAGCCTACGGTGTATTCTGACACCCTGATGTACTGGATCAAGCTGTGTCTGACCGATTGGTGGATTGAGAATGGACGCTTGACCTGGTGTAGGAGTAAAAGGAGAGTTCGGTTGAACAATAGTCCAAACTAATCGACCAGCTTGATCAGTATTCCTTTTTTCGATTCATGTGGTGTTCTCTGTGTACATGTGAATCTTACTTACTTTGGTTGATGTTATCAGCGCCGCATTGCCAAATGTGGACTCCAGCATCATCATCATATTTATCAAGACATTGATTACCACCGGTGATGGCGATTCTTCGATCAGTGGTTAGATACCACCTGAGCAGTTTAGTCAGATCTAGGTCAATGTGGTGCTTTCTCATCTAAAGTTATGTTAAGACTTACGTCTGTTGAAAAACTCCTGGAAAGCTTTGCCAAATCTGACCATACAGTAAGATCAAATCAGCCAGACAAAGATCACAGGTCGGAAGCAAGATTGAATACCCACCTTTACACCTTCACCATTTTGTGATCCTGTACCTGCATCTAAAGCCCACTGAGGATATCCACTGAGAGTGACGCTACCACTACCAGGATTGATATTCCATGTTCTAGCAATAGCACAATCTACAGCACCAACAGGTACACCGTTTGATAAAGTCCTTCCAATAGGAGAAAGACATAGTCCATTTCGATATGCTTGAATTTTAACGCCGGAGTATCGTTTATCGTATCGATGAGTCTCTAGAGTGGGTGAGGAAGCGATGAAGCTCAAAGTAGCAAGTATAGCGAGTAGATAAATGAACATAGCTGATATCGGTGAAGTGTGGTCGAGTTTATTGGAAAATTAAAGTACGATTCTTCTTTTGTTTGTTAAAGTGCTAGGGGCGACAAGAATTGATGCACAAGTTATATATTTATATATATCTTCAACCGCGATCAGGAAGCTCATGTAAGGAAGACATGGCACGAGAGTTGATCTGATCACCCAAGAAGCTGTGCGCAAATCAGATTCACTGATGTCAGGTGAGCTTCTCATTTCTGTACCATCAACGACGCCTTGATTCGCATTGAATTTCTAATTTCTCAATACAGATCTAGGCAAAGATCGCTATGACCTGCTGCAAAAGGTACCATCAGATCGTCAAGCCGAATAGGAGGGACACATTTTCGATATTAGTGCGGATCTGCCAAGGATTCAGCTCTAATATTCTCATCTCTCGATCCGCAGGAACATGACATATGATGGAATATACTAAATTGCATAGATGTGCCGTCGAAGGGCATGTATCGATAGCCACTTTCTGAGATGTCCAGTGTCATGCTCTCGGATGAGCATCGTATGCGTAAGGGATGAGAAATGCGAGAAAGGCGAGGCGATTGCACTTTGACTTCTGGGTTCTGATGCTGCTAATGGCAAAAACGACATTCATAGCATTCCTCATCATTACCTTTACGGAAGTATAAGGACTTTATAGGATATTTATATACAGATTGTCATTGTTCTTGAGGCAACGACTGGCACCATCATCAACTGCAGTCTCGCTTAAGCAGCGGTAGCTTTTGGTGCTCTTTCCGCGACTCTTCCGATAGTATGATTGGGGGGAGGAGTAGTCGAAGAGGGAATGATAATCCAAACTACAAGTGTTGCGAATCAGCATTTCAGAATGATCTTTCGTAATATAGGATGACTCACTTTGGTTAGTATTACCAGTAGTGCATTGGTAAGTCTGAGGACCATTTGTACTTTCATCTAAGCATTGAACGCCATTGGTAATGGCGATTCTATTATCACCTGTCAAGTACCATCTGTATATAAAAAGCACGTAGGTTAACAGAGAGTCTGGCGCATGCTTGGCAAAGAATCTTACGTTTGCGCAAAGAGACCAGGTTGAGATTTCCATAGCTATTGATCAATACGTTTTAGTATTTCTAGATGATACTAGAACTGGAGATGAAGGAGACACATACGACAACAGCGGCATTGTTAGTATTCCCTCCACCTTGAGCTTGAAGAGCCCAGGTAGTACCGTGAAGGATGATAGAGCCACTTCCAGGATTGATATCCCAAGTAGCAGCGTTATCACATCCAGTAGTTCCTACAAGCGTACCATTCTGCCAAGCGCTGAAAGGTGCGAGACAAAGGTTATCTGCGCCAGATTGAATCTTGGCAGCAGAATATCTCTTGTGAATAGGTGAAGCAGATACAAGACTAAGAGCTGAAATGGCGACTACGGTGAAAGTGAGGAATAACATCTTGTCAAAAGAAAAAGTCGAAATGGCTGGAGGTATTCGTCTGATGGGCGTTGGGGAATGGAAACTTTGAGTTGGCTGGAATGGAAAATGTCCTTCCTAATTTTTTGACTGATTATAAACGTTCTGATTCAGCTAAATCTAACAATTTGAGAGTGATGGGAACTCCGCTCTGAGCTTCATCCACCGATTTCCAGTTCTTTTCATTGCACGAAAGGGGGACTTCATTGGTATCCGCTTCTCCGCACTATGTCAATTTGACTACTTTTGAAAGATCCGCATAGCCTCTTAGTGTATCACATGACGTTCAAAATACATTCTTCCTCAGTATAGTTCCGAGAAATTCGTTAACCAAACAGTCTTTCCTGCTAAGATGGAACTCGCGAAAAATGCGCGCGGGCAAGCGATAAAGGATGTTTTTCAACTTGTGAACGAAATCCCCACCCAGAGTGCGGATCATTCCTGGTACACTTGGAGCACTAGTCAGGGCACAAAGGCGATACTGATGGTCTTAACGCATTTGGATCTCGAAATAATTTATCAATTTTGATCGGAACGAAGCTGCGGATTAGATATACGCTTTGATCGAATGACCGAGATAACCCTGATCTATTTTTTGATCGGCTACATCTCCGTTGAAGACTCAGTAATCCGATCTCAACGGACATTCAGAGCTAAATCGCAACCACGGCCTACTGCTGTGCAGCGTGCAAAAGGCGATCAATACTGAGGACTTCCGTCATTTCCAATCTTGTAAGTGCTATTCTATCGTGTTCTGGTCATTTACACTGTTATTGCAAAAGGAATTGATTGTATTGGCTCTTCGGCTGCATCACTCATTGCTCATTTCACAAGACATGCGCGTGCAGTAAATTCATAACAGGTCATAAGATGGCATAATATATTATACGAAATGGGAGCTCAAAGTTAAGCAAGTAATGGTAATTAGAACGTCCAATAGCATACAGGTAAGCTTCCTAGCAATTCAACCCTTCAACTAAGCAGGAGAGGGTGTAGTGGTGACTAGGGTGAAATTATCTTCGGTGATAGGAGGTTGAGGGAGAGGAGCTGGTGTAGAACCGAGATCAGGACCTTAAGGAACTAAACAGTATCCATCTCGATAAGATTGGATTCTCACTTCTGTGTATCGTTTCTGTATAGCTAAGAGAGTTGCTAGCCTTCAGTTTCAGAAGGGTGATTTTTACTACTATGAACTGATGATCGACCGCGTCATCAAGATAGTAGGAATAGCAAAAAAGGTCTCGTTAATGTGATTTAGCGACACAAGCAGATCTTGCTGGTTTGTCATGATAGCCTGACAAGCTTGGCGAACGATGAAAAGAGGGTTTTCCTCTAAGACGATGATTTTGAACACGATGGTTTGACAGACTCAAAATGCTACATCTCTGTACTGCAGAATAAGAAAGAGGCTTGAATCGTGGCAGGTTTTTCATCTTATTCACACAATGCATTAATCATCATCATCACATTACTCCATCGATTATCTCATTGAATCGAACATTTTCCTAAGTTTCTTGAATCTCAAAGTCTTACGATTATTTAACTTCCATTGCGGACATTGAGTTGCTTTCCTCCTTGTAAATACTAAATTCGCATAACTACTGATCGATGATCCAAACTGAAATTGCAAATAATGGTCAGTCTTCACCTTTGAGTTGTTAGAGATTAATTTACCTTGGTTAGTATTGCCTGTGGTGCATTGATAAGTTTGAGGTCCACTATTACCTTCGTCGAGACACTGAACGCCGTTGGTGATGGCGATTCTATTATCAGTAGTCAAGTACCAACTATAACATACGGTTACCAGCATCAGCGAAAGCATATTATCTTGAGATATCAGACTTACGTTTGAGCGAAAGTACCAGGAACAGAAGTTTGAAGCTATAGCAAAGGTCATCAGCTAAAACATTTATTTAATGATTGTGCAGGATTAAATTACTTACTTGAACGTTCTCGTTATTGGCATTTCCAGTCATAGCAGATAAAGCGTAAGTCGATCCATGTAAAATCACACTACCGCTTCCTGGATTAATATCCCATCTAGCAGCTCCAGTACAATCAACAGTAGTAATTTGAGTACCGTTGGTCCATTTGGTTCCGGAAGGTGAAAGACATTTATTATCTCTAGCAGATCGAATCTTGACTGTAGAATATCTTTTCTCAATAGGAGAAGCAGATACAAAAGTAAGAAGGGAGATAAGGGAGACTAAAATGGTTGAGGAGTACATATTTGGTTAATTTCTTGTATATCCGTTATGAGATACTTGTTGAGGTGTTGATGGGGTCAGAGTGTGAACGAGTAAAAATAGCTTCATATATACCATGTCAATCACAAACCCAAGAATGAACTCCACCAAGTCATACCACTCGGATATCTTGAAGAACATATGCTATCATGCTTCGTTGGGGGCGAAAGACTAGATAGCCGAAGTGCAGAATCGGCAGAACCCCGTAATCACTTTCACCCTAATCAATTCGGCTTGTACACAGCTTCACCTCATCTCCCATCAACTATATCCAAAGGACAGCTGTAATCAAAGTTGAGCGCAGCGCATTAATGCGGATCAAAGAAGAATTCACCCCACTCAAACGTTTATGTAAAGTCATGTGAGGTATCAAGTTTGATCAGATACTCTAATCTCGGTACCAATGTGCGGAATTGACCGAGGCACTGATAAGAAGCTAAAATGAAGATTAGGTACAGAGGTAGTGAGGCGTAAGTTCCGATCAATCCCGTACTCGGATCTCCGCTTGATTGGACTAGTTTAGATCAGACATGACACACTAGAGATTGCAGTGTAAGGAGAAGTGATTGTATGGATTTCTTTGTTGAGAATTCGTATTCATCGGAGCCTCGATTCATACTGTGCGGATCATGGAACAAATAAAACGCAGGATTCAACATCACACCATTCGTTGTATTGATTAGTATTTTGACAGATGATGTGCATTGTCATAGGACATGATACATGAAATCAATCTGATGTACATGAATTCTACGGCTACTTTCGCAGCGCCTTCATTCCTCATCATGACCTGAAAGTCCTCGTCATGTGTACACAGCAGTCTTTAAATATAACACGCAAATTGGCTGGTGGATGTCCTAGACCCCGTTCATACGTAGTGGCCATTATCTTCGAGGATATGCCATTTTGTGAACCATTAGCATTAATCAGTATGCTCTACTATTCGAAATTTCGCACTTACCTTGATTGATATTCCCTTCAAAGGATTGATAAGTATGTGGCCGAGTATCACCCTCGTCTAAACATTGAGTGCTATTGGAAATTATTATTCTATGAACTTCTGTTAAAATCCATCCGTTTATCCGTTTAGTAGACATTTACAGATCCATCCAAAATACTAATTGTCACTTACGTCTATTTGTTCAAATCAGGATAGGGCTGCCAAAGCTACATTGTTCAAAAGACAGGTCGATTGAATTGTTTAAATTAGGTTCAATGATACCAATGCTATCTCAAGTGAAACGAACCTTTACAATCTCATTGCTTTCAATTTCACTACCAGCATGCAAGGCAAATTCTGTACCTTATAGAAAAATATCGGTTATTCCTAAACTCAAATTCCATCTGGATCCACTATCACAAAGAACACTTTGAACTTCACTTCCATTAATTAAAGTTTGACCCATCGGTCTAAGGCATTTTCCGTTAGGTTTAGATTGAATTCTAACTCCTTCAAAATCAATTTCCTCTTTTAAAGTGGAAGCAGAATTCATGATACAGCTTAAAATTGGAATGTAGAATATATAAAACAAATAGATCATCTTGTTCATTCGAATGAAAGTTCAGGTCTTGCTATTTGAAATTCGGTGACAAAGCAAATTGTACTGAATGATTAGACAACTGAATAACGGACAACTGTGAAAGTGGGAACATATTTTTACCTTGCGTCTCATGATGTATCAAAATTTCCAAGATATTGAATGATTGGAAACGTGAGTTGACATGAGACGAAATTATGAACATGACATCTAACACGAGGCAGGAAATCGCATATTCTGATGGTGATCAAAGCTGTGGAGTTTCGGCCTTCCGGAGATGATTCAACAGATCACATCAGAACAGATCACATCAGATCTTTGTATAGTACACAATATTAAAAATAATTTAGGCGTGATGAATGCATTACCAAACGAGAATGAAAATCATCAAGCTACATAGATTAGCCAAAATGGCGGTGATCCTTAGCCTCGGTCACGAATGCACGTCTAGTCAACTAGGTCTGAGATGTAGGTGAATTTCTTGATCTCCAATCTTCTTTGACGGCTTTAACGCGCACCTTGTCAGAACGGCACTATGCAAAATATATACGCTCAGTACCAGGTCTTTCAATATAATTGAGCATCTGATGAGCCTGCTCCGTGATATGATGGGTTTCACATCATGAGCTTGATACTCACAGTACGACAAGCTTGAGGCCTAATCCAGATAAATCGTCTTTGTTGATCATCCACAAGCATCCACTCTGTTTTACAGATATCACATCTGATCTCTTGGACTGAATTCATGAGAGAAGAATCCGACAGAATCTGACTATTGGTAAGGGTCAAGGCTTCTAAACCGTCACGAGTAGGTGAACGAATAGTTCTGGATTGTTCGGAAGGTACGTATCCACCTTCTGATCTAACAGAACATGAGGCGCATAAGGCAGGACGATCAAATTTGACGTTTATAGCGCTAATGTAGCTATTTTCTGAACATGATGAATCTTTAGGAAATCCATCACACTCCATCGCTTCTATTTTTGCTCTCAAATTCTCTCCTTCTAATATTTCACGGGTGGTGAGGGATTGGTATGTACCATCGACGCGAACACGTCGCATAGTGTCGGGAGTAATTTGGTAGAGGCTTTGTGAGTCAGACATTCTTATAGGTAAATTGCTTATTACTGAGTGATTGATAGGGCTGGTGATGGTGATTCGATATGTTGAAAGATGGAAACTCACGTTGTGAATGGATTGTGAACAAGAAGTGATGGAGTGGGAGAGTTTTTTTATATGCCAAATGTAGCGGTGATTGTATTACTTGTTCTTTCACTTATTTGATAGTACGTAGAATCCGCCTTCGCAGCAATTTCAATAGTAGTATGTTTCCGTGCTGGTCATTCCGGTGTCGGGGTTCTGAGAGAGTAGAAATCGGAGACGGAGTTAACTTTTATATTTTGGTGGAAGACAACCAAAGGACGAAGACGTAGTATCTGACGAATGCTTCGCAAAGCGAATGAACCAAGACCAAGTGACTCGCGTGGCAAGTTTGATCACAGGAGAGGATGTTGGTTCTTTCATCATAAAGCCTCGGATGTCGGATGACAACCTCGACTTTTGGCTTCTGATTATAGCGTCACAGGTTCTGATCAAGTACAATGGATGGCATTGGCGAAAGCACTTAACAGGCAAGTCATCAAATCGTCGACTTCTCTTTCCTCCTCTGGGAAAATCTCGTATAGATTTGAATCCGGTCCATACGGAGCGCGAGATTGATGCGAAAGAATCAAAGGTTGTTCAAGCTTTTTTTGTCGATTCGGAACCGAAGGTCTTTATACCCAAAGAGAAAGAGAAGAGGGAAATCTGACATATTACCTGATACACTGTGCGCTAAAGAATCCTTTCGTCGAAACAGCTGAGTATGTTTGTCGGGGTTGATGCCAGTTTCCTTAGATTCTTGACTGATACAACCACAAAACTCCTGTCACTATGACATCATTCCAAATCTTGAATAGCATTTTGACAACTCAGTCGTTCAATAGCTTTATCATCTAATTTATGAATAATGATATATCGTTCCATTGCCTTTGTAGTGAGTCTTCGTTTTTTATCTAGCCTTTTTGGAAGCTTTTGAATGGGTTCAAATTTTGCTATATGTCCGATAGCTTGTGAACTTGGGTTAATGTTTGAAGTTTGAAATCCTTTGATAAATGTTCGAATTCTGTCCGTAGTGTTTTGGGGAGGCTGTGAATATGGATTGTTAGGCACTCCTGTGATCCTTGAGCTTTCATAGTAAAGCCATGTGACATGTTGAGGTGGTTGTATTTGTACATATCTGATTGTGAATTGATGAGAGGAAAGATGATGTTCTGATTTTGTCTGTATATTCGCTTCGCGTCCAAAATATCCGGTCAAAGGGATTTGATCGTTCCCGTTAATGCTCAATGACGTGACATTAATCCACTGCATGCATCCTTAAGCTCAGTGTATGTCACGCATCGACCAGAGGTATCTTATCGCAACACCTACATGAACAATGACTCTACTATATACTAGTATTAGATAAAATACAGATGACTAACCATATTCATCCCTTGCGCCGGCGATCTCCTCCATCGAGCAGATAAGAGATACTACGGCATCGATTCGAGAGATTTAAACCTATATCCAAAACTTTCGGAGTATTCAAGAATTTGTTTAATTAAGACTTTGTCATTTTCATCGTGCACTTCTAAAATCCAATCTGCTTTATCTATCTTCTCTTTTGATTCCTCGTTGTCATCGTTAACTGGATCTGTTGATTCCAGCTTTTTCAACTATTTGTCACGCTTTCATACCCGCATTAAATAGTTATATACTCTGGTAAATTCTCCACCCTCTCATAACTCTCATAAGCAGCTCGCCAGACTTTATAGAAGCGTCTCAATGTACTCGCTTGACAGTCCACTGCCAATTCCACAAGAAATATTATCGAATATATACGATTTACTTGTTCCTTCAATTCCACTAAAATTGCGTCGTTTATCTAAAAAGCATTATGAATGTCTTATACCGCCTATATACAATAAGATTCATGTGTCTACTCGTGTGAATTCCTATAACAAAGCCATCAGCGTCCCACCAGTACCCGCTTCGCATTCGGAAGGAAGAACTGGACAATAACAGCTTGTTCAGTCATATTAGAGCAAATACAAGTGGATCCATTGTATCGCTTGCATTTGGGATCTCACTGGCCCTATTTTGCATAAAGGTACTAAAATATTCACAAATTCAATGCATTTTACACAAATCATTGCGAATCACAAATACCATTACAAAATGACACAAATTGATCGGGAACCGGAAAGCGATCTTGTACATAATTCGAAACGTCCAATACAATTCACCTTTAGATGATTGTCACGCTTAAACATACTTGGATCAATTAGCATCAACCTATCTTCGAGGAAGAATTCTTCGATTTTGAGGATGATCTCGGCTTGTTTCCGAGGAAGAAGGCTTTGAACTTTTTCGAGATGATTTTGGCTCATTCTCCCAAACTCTTCTATAAATTTTTAAGGCAGATTCATGATCAATACCCTCAATCATTTCAGTTTCAGGAAGAATAGACCTTTTTCCGGAAGTATCGTCTCGAATCGACCAATCCAATCTAATTTTTAGTTCTAAACCTGAATCTTTATACTCTTTTAAAGATTTTATTCTCTCTTGTCTGTTTTCCTCGTCATTGGCTGATGATTGTCCCCATTGATGAGTATCAATGAAAGATCCTGCAATATCAGAATCATATTTAATTGGAGGTGTCTGTGAAGTCATATTCACATACGTATTATCGCACAGATTAGTTGAAGTACTGCTTTGCCCAAATGTTTGTCTATCTTGATTTTGATATCCAACTTCAGATGGTTGTATTTCCATATTATCGAATGAACGATTTAGGTTGCCTTGCTCAGATATATATGTCTGACTTTGCTGATTGTACATTCCACTTGGATCGAAATTCGGTACATGTTGTGGATATAACGATTGATAATTGCTATAGTCTTGCGTTACCGGGCCATAAAATGGTAGTTGGCTTTGCTCTTGAATAGGATTCTGATCATTGTTCATGCCTTGATAATAAGGATTTGGGACAAGATCATTTGCGGGCAAAATAGAATTAGGAAGATAAGCTGAAGTTAAACTTGATGAAGATGGCGGTACAGTTGAAGCTCTTTGTCTGTTTCTCGAATAAGGCCCTTGAGGTGCGATAAATCTCTCTCCTTGGGATCCTTGAGTTTTTTCACCATCTACGTAAAGATAGTTTGAGGCTTTGGATACTTTTTTGATTAAATCAGAATTATTTAAACTCTTCTTAGATTTTGATTTAGTTGATGAAGTTCTTTTGGTTGTATCAGTAGTACTTTGAGTGTTCGAATTTAAATTTGAGGGATTAGATGTTGAATTTCCAAATTTAAGTGATCGCGTTGATCTTCTTAAATCTTCTTCACGTTGCAATCTAGATACAACTCCTGATCCTCGTGGTCTAAATTCAGTACCCAAAGTGTTTGGATCTTCATTGGAATTTTGTGAAATGTTTCCATGAGCGAGTTGAGTATAGTCATAAAATCGTTCTTGATCTTGATTATATTGTTCTTGAGGTTCTGGTGCATGTTTAGCTAATATAGAACTTTCATCATAATACCAATCGTCTTGTGTATTATTCATCGTTCTTTCAGTATTTCAAAAATATTTAAGAATATTAAAAGCTTTCAAAAATAAGTCGTGATTGATATGATATGTATTATAAGTCATATTAGATTAGAGAAAAAATAATCTGTATTTATATGTTAAAAATGAACCTAGTATATAAGCCTTCGCAAGTTATGAACCCTTCAACTCCACTAACGAAAGGAAAGACCAAATCAACAAATATGACTCGATTTTTCTTTCTTTTATCCTGGTTTATACAAATTTCATCATTGTTATCTTAGTTTAGACGTCATCATTGAATCATTTACTTCGAACTGACGGACGAAATTTAAAGGAAATGATTTACGAAGTGTTAGTATAGTATTTTTACAAAGATCCAGAGTGAAATGATAAAGGTAAAGTATATAATTCTTAATAAGAAAGGATATAATATCCGATAAAAGTGGATATCATATTTGATCTTCTTGAACTCAAGTATTGTTTTCTTTCTTTTCTCTCACATCTCTCACAAAAGTAAGACTGATTTTTATCTGTCAATACCATTCAGAAAATGCAAATGATAATTCCGTAAATTATTATCAGTATTGTAAATTTAACTCTTTGTGAAAAAGTAGCAAATAGAAACGAAAGATTGCATGTTCCTTTCCACATTATTTTGATAAGAAACAAAAATGCAAAATCCCTTGAATTGTAAAATAACCCTCTAAAACCTAAACCTAGATATAGACGAGTAGATTACTTCTTCTTACCGACAACGGTCTTTCCGACTCGTCGACCACTATATACATATATAATACATCAGCAATGATTTCAAAAGATACAAACAACAGATTGAAAAGAATGGATAGCGGTATAAATAACTTACGTGGTCTTGGTGTGTTGACCTCTAACTCTAAGACCCCAATGGTGTCTAAGACCTCTGTGAGATCTGATCTTCTTCAATCGTTCAAGATCTTCTCTGAGTCTTTGATCAATGACGTTGGAAAGAACGTGAGAGTTTTTACCGTCGTTAATGTCTTTTTGTCTGTTCAAGAACCAAGCTGGGATTTTGAATTGAGCTGGGTTTTGCATGATGGTAACGATTCGTTCAAGTTCATCAGAGTTCAATTCACCGGCTCTATATGAATGAGAAATATTAGCAAATGATCGTGAAGGTTACGTTCAGCAGCGGTGTCCTTCAAAAGATGTGGACGTTGGGGTTGACGATTTGATCCACAATCATATGGTTCTTCTCCCTGTACAATGTCCACTTTTTCTTCTAATCCCGATTAAAAAAAGTGATAAAACTCACCGCTTGTTAAGATCAACATCGGCTTTCTTACAGACCAAGTTGGCGTATCGTCGACCAACACCCTTAATCTCGGTAAGAGCGTACATGATCTTACCTTGACCAGCAACGTTGGTGTTCAAGAGACGAAGAATGTGCTAATAATGAGAAAGGATATTATCAGCATAACGCTCTATTTCGCTTCTCCTTCGTATGCCCTATTGCAATTCTATCGAGCGCCCTTCCATCTTTTTGTCTCCTCCTCCTGTCTTATAGCCTCCTTATTGAGCTTTCATGATCACCATCGTGCAACACTGTCCATCTGCCTTTGCTTATAATCCCCTCATATCCCACTCATATCCTATGTTTCATTCCGCATCCGCCTATGATCCTTCATAAATAAGAGTGATACCCACTTGGAACTGTTGGTGAGCTTCGAGAGGAGCGAAGGACATCTTGGCGAATCTTTCTTTTTGATAAATAGAAAGGTTTAAAGGGCAAGCGATCTGACAATAATAAAATCAATATGATTAGTATTAAACAATATCTTTCTATATGATTATTCCTAATTGTCGATATATCGTGGTGTCGATGATGGTGTTCTGACACTTACTCGCTTTTTTTGAAAGATGTCAAAAGGACTTGAAGGTTAAAGGGGAAGAAAAGGTATTTGATATGTAATTTAGTGATAAACGACGATGAAGAGGGTCACGATGGCAAACTGCACAAACTGCACTCATTCACTTACTCACCATACAAATCAATCAAATACTCACCATACAAATTCATATTAAAATATATAATAAGCGGTGAATCCCACTTAATTGTTTTGCGCCACAAATCAAACGGAGTTTCGCGGAGTTTCTTATTATTTCCCAATTACCTATATAATTTCACAAATTCATATCGCTTACCTCCGCCTTTTCAATTGAATTCTACTACACCACTCTAAGGGTTGTAATACCACTGTACAGCAGCACATCGTGCTACTACTCACTATCATTTTCAACTGGATTCAAGTTACTTGAAAAGTCTTTTTTCTTTAACCATCAACATCGACAAAACACCGACAAAATGTGAGTGATAATAAGATATCAAAGATGGAGGACGATCGCGAGTAAAGGAATCATGAATGGTATGCTGATGTATTGCGTTTTATTCTGCTTTAAATTTTATTAGGGTCAACATGTGAGTGTATCCTTGTGATTAAGACGGTCTAGTATAACGAAATGCTGATGAATTTTTTTCTGCTTAGCCCCAAGTACGTATTCATCTTTCTCTGCGGTGACGAAGGTCGGTAGGACAGGAGGAAGGACGGGCTATAGCGATCGATACAATTCGAGGATAGGAGATTGAAGGGGACTGGCTAAGATGTAAATGGGAATATGAAAGCTAACTTGATTCTGAATCTGTCAACAGGACCCGAAGAACCTGTGAGTATCTATTTCGCACGATCATTATCCTCCTACGACAAACTGACGATCTCTCGTTTCTCTCTAGACTGCAAGGGAAAAGCTTGTAAGAAGCACACCCCTCACAAGGTTACCCAATACAAGAAGGGTAAAGATTCGCTTGCCGCTCAAGGTAAACGACGATACGACCGTGAGTTGATAGTCTTTGAATCAAACACAAATTAGAGGGATGCACGATATTGTGGATGAGGAGAGCTTGTCAAGCTAGATGTAGACGGGGGACCAGTGATATGGAGATTGAAGATGTGACTGTCAAGGATCAGGATCGCTAATATACTTGGGATATTATAGGAAAACAATCAGGTTACGGTGGTCAAACCAAACCAGTTTTCCACAAGAAAGCTAAGACTGTCAGTTGTGTTTCACGTTCTTGTTATGCCGGTATCTTGGACTGACATATCTCTTGCTTGTTAACTTCCCATTTTTCTTTTTGAACGATATTATTCATCTCATAATGGATTATCAATGATAAAATCAATAACAATCTCAACTCCGATAAATCAACACATACTCTTAACAGACCAAGAAAGTCGTATTGAGACTCGAATGTACTTCTTGCAAAACCAAGCACCAACTTTCACTTAAACGATGCAAACATTTCGAACTTGGTGGTGATAAGAAACAAAGGGGTGCCGCCATCTCTTTCTAAGCTTATTCTATTTATTTAAAAATATTTTGATTTTCAATTTATGTTTTCCCTTTTTGGAATTTAAATGGGTTGGAATAAAATATTTATAAATATATATGATATGAGTTTGGAATGTCGATGATGTATGATTATGGAACCCAAACGAAATGATTTGCTTCAAAGATTTTGATGGCATGTAGCATTGTGACACGATCTTGTCAAGTGCCAGACTCACGCTCGAAGAGTACCATTTCAGAATACTTGTGTACTGATTTACACCTGAATTGCGTGCCTCAGTTCTCGGATGGCTATCATCTGGTAAGATGTTATCTTGCAAATATCGATTAATGCAAATGAAGAATTCCATCAGTGTGAGTGTTGTTTCTGACTGATATTTCCTAAGCAATGGCAAGAATATAACCTCGAATTACTGGAGGTAGTGCATATAACTCTGGAATAAATGAATTTCGAAGATGGGTCATTGATTTACAACGTGTACCAGTATACCAAAAATGATGAGCATAATCTCTCGTTAAAATTTACTTCTTCACTGCATCTTAAGACAGTCATACTTAGTAAGATCGTATGCAATTGTAATTTTAATTGTAATGTATTGAAAAGTGATCCAACGTGAATCCAACTTTTAAGAAACGAGATATTTATTGACATATATAATTATACATTTCATATTGATATCTGTATTCTGAACATAACTCTATACTAGACAGCTTCTCACACTGAATCGACGTTCACCTAGTAATTCGAAGGAACAATTAGATCGTGGTAAAACTCTTGATCGTCTTATAATTATAGGCGGAGCAGTAGATTCCGATTTATGATTAATCTTTGTTGTTAATGCAGAAGTTGATAATTCAGATGAACATTTCAAAACTGCAGGTCCAGTTGCAATTGGAATATTAGTTTTTATAAACATTTATAGTAACTTGATAAATTGAAGTAGGAGAAGAAATAACACTTGCAATACACTAATTATTATTATTTTCCAAGAAATCAGCGATTGACAAATTAAATATATATTTAAATTTTTTGATCATTTATTTTTTTCTAAAAATAAAATTTACTTTAAAAGAAGCAGTTGGTGAAGCAAGTTTATAAAATTCATCATCAGTATTTTCATTTTCATTTTTGTTTTTGTTATTTTCATTAGTTAAATTTCTAGGTTGATACATTTTTAAAATCAAATATTTCTTTTTTATAAATTTTGATTAAAATTTAAAAACCATTCTCTTGACCTTTTCCATAAAAATGGATTATTATTTGAATTTGATTTAACTTCTGTAAATTCACTTTTTATATAATTTATAACTTCCTAATTGTGTTGAATTTACTTTGTTTGATGTTGATGTTGATGTTGATGTTGATGTTGATGTTGATGTTGATGTTGATGTTGATGTTGATGTTGATGTTGATGTTGATGTGGTAGAGCTTACTGTTGTGAAGATTGATCCTTGATTACTTTGTGTAATTGGATTTATTGTAGTTTTTGTCGAATTATCTCCATAAGGTGATTTATCATTTGAAATGTTATTATTATTATCATTATTACTACTGTTATTGTTGTTGTTGTTGTTGTTGTTATTGTTGTTACTATCTAACTATCACTTGAATCAGAATTATCGGTATTATACAGAAGTCGTTTCAGAATAATCAGATCTAGTCCTTGTGATTATACTTGTAATAGTTACTATTGGTACATTTTCACTTAATGTATTAGATGAATCAGCATATGAAGTATGTTTGGTACAACTAGATGTGGTTATAGTTGAACTTGTAGAATGATGACAACTACATGTTTTCGAAGTGGTTTGATATGACAATGTATCGCTAGAAAGAGAGGATATAGGAATTGAAATTGAATTGTAAGTTGAAGAACAACTTGAAGAAGAACCGTAGTTTTGAGGAATGACATTAGCTTTTATACCAAGGAGAAGAAGAGGTAAGAGATTGAAGAAATTTGATGGGAAAAATATCATATTAAAAGCTTTAGTGTATTTCAGTTTCTTAAGTTTTTTTTTTCTAATGAGCGTATAAGTTAATTTTATTTTACTTTTTATTTTCAAGAAATAAATTGTTTAAGAGGTTTATTATACAATTATCTTCTTCTGAGAAAGAGAATAGTTGATGAAATCAATCATTTATAGTAGGATAAAATGTCTAAATTAGAATAAAAATCGCCACGAATCGCTTCCTTTGAGTTAATTTCTCTTACACTTGATTAACGATGTCACGTATACTGTTTGGACATGATACAAAAGGAAGATTATCTTCGATCCTTTCTTATCCCTAGCGCTTGAGTCATTGTGAAATGCGACGCAAAAAATGAAATGAGATTTAGCAGAGTTTGAAGATGTGAATGGTTTCAGCATGCGAGGATAGCATATCATCTTGTATGAATAGCAAAGTTCGGCACGATCGTGGCACAGTCAATACAACATGTTGTCATGGTACTAATGCATTTTAGATCATCAACATTTGAGACTTTGATACAACCCTGTTTGATATTACAACAAACACTGCTAACTATCGTAATACACAGAATCATCTTCATCTTCCATAATATCTCAAATACTCTCGCCACAGTTCATCTAAAGTCAAACCTGTAAGCTCATCCCACCAATTATCATGCCATTTTTCGTAATTCAATCTGCTATCTATTAATTTCACTAAATCAGGAAAAGGTCCTGGTCTATAAGGTTTATTTGGTGGTATAGCCGGTAGTTTTTCCTCTTCTGTAGAAGAAAGAGGATATTGAGTAGGTTGGGGTTGAGAGATTTGATCAGTAGTAGTAGTAGTTGTGGTAGTCTTATTTCGAGATAAAGTATTTTGTATAGGTATAGCTTGAATTACATTCAACTGATCTCGTTGTGATTTTTCTTCAGGTTCTTCAATACCTATTAACCATTGTAAAAATTTAGCACCAATATCATATCCATCTTCATAACCTTTTTCTTTATTTCCAGAACCACTTTTTCTCCAATGATCTGGATTTAAATTAGCTTGTAATCTAATATAATCTGCTATTGATTCAATTAACCATCCAGGTGTACTACCAAATCCATCATGTTGTATAGTATGTACTAATTCATGAAGTACTGTTTTATGATTTGTATTAATTAGCAAATTATGATAAAGGGATTTTTTATAATTCATTTGTTTGGTTAAAAAAAACTTACAAACACCTTTAAATTCTTTAATGGAATTTTCATAAGTTTTATTACCTTTTTTAACTTGATTTAAAATTTCTTCAACCCATTTCAAACTTATACTTATTTTACCACCTGAAGTAGCTGCTAATCCATCTTTATTTTCAAGTTCAAGTGTAATTAATTGATGTCTCCATTCTATTTCTTCAGGTTTTTCATTTAATATTAAATTTTTAGAAATAAATGAAGAAGAATGATATAAGAATCCAATTGGATCAGGTATACATTCTAAAAAAAATGAAGTAGCTTGTGAATTAGAAAGAGGAGGATGAGTAAATGAAAAGATTAATGTATCTCGTGGTATAGTTTGTGGACTATTTGGAGGTGGTATAGGTCGTAAAAGAGTATCATAGGTTGATGATGAAGAAGAAGGAGAAGATAGGTAATATGTTGTTATTGGTTGAGGTGGTTTAGATTTTGATTTCAAAAATGAAGGAATGCTTGGCATTGTCCTTTCTTCGCTTTCGATTGTAGCACGATCGATGAAGGTTTTGTAAATTCAAGTGTTCGACAAAGAGGCTGAATTGCTAGATATATTGATGATCAATTAGTCTTTGTTTGAATATTCGATATCACCAACTATGAGTCAGGTGATAGTACCACTTTTCGGTTCGGCTTTGGCGTATAGTATCGTGATTCCGGCTGACTATAATAATGAAATATATATATAATCGGTGATTGTATATGGGCTTAACTTTGAGACCCCCTTCAAGCCCCGGTTGTCTAGGTGATGTTAAGAGCACGGAGCACCGTGTAGTCCACGTTTGTTGTTGATGCAGGCCCGCATTTAGCATAATTAGATAGATAAACACGCCACCACGTCATTCTTCAGGTTTGATTTCCCTGAATAAATGGGTCAATTCATAAAAGTCAGTGACAACCCATCCATATCCAAAAAGTCAATTCATTCATTCAATTTGTTCTCTTTTTCATACTGGTAAACTCTATCCTGCATTCAGACTCACTATACCTGTCCCAATATCGACACATCACCCTCTTTTGAAAGTGATAAAACAACATCTGTAGCTATATAACTTCTCCCTTAGATAATCATCTTCCTTTGATAGTCTGACTATCTGTCCACGTATACCTTGTCTTTGTCCTTTTATTTCTATACCTGGCATAAACACATAGAAATCACAGACGGAAAGAAATGGTGTCTCTCAAACCTACTAGCATCAAGATTCCCCTTACTAATGGTACCAATGGTGATCATGCTGAGGCCACTAAAACACCTAAAACTCCTCAAGATGAAGCTATAGCTTTCTTTAGCGGTGAGAGCGATGGAAAGCCTGTTCAAGTCTGGGAATTAGCTTTGGAGAATGACGGAGGACCTGGAGAAGGTAAAGATGTGAGTATTCTACTATGCTAAGCTTACGTGAATATGGTAACTGCCTTTCATACCACATGCTAACGATTTCTACGTGGCCTCATAGTACATCCGCTTGCCCCCTCCAGTACGACCATATATTTTACGATTTTCAATTCGACCCGGTACAAACGTGACTAAAAACGGCGTTTTGAAATCTGATTTCCCCATGGATGGTGGTGTTTTCCAAAGAGGAGAATGGAAAGAAAGGAGATTACCTACTGATTTGTCCAAGTTCGTATGAGGTTTTAAATTCCACTAAAATGTCTAGCTACTGACTTTGCTTGATTGCTCTTCAGACCAGTTCAAATCGACCTACCCATCTCCGCACCAGGTGCATTCTGCTACTATCTTGAATATGACGGTCCTACACCCTCTTCACCTAGAATTACCGGTCGAAAAGGATATTTCAACGTTGATCCTATAATATCCTTACCCGCAAGAACGCCATTCTTCCCATCTTCTACTAGTCCTTTATCCAATTCAGCAGGTGGAGCAATCCTACCTAAATCCACAAATGTTTCTTTGGACGGCTTAATCATATTATCGGTTTTAGCTAAATGGTTAGGTAAATCCAACGAGTGGGATGGGATCTTTGAGGAATCGTCCCGAAGAGGATATAATATGCTTCATTGGGCTCCTTTACAACAACGCGGTCTATCCGGATCTCCATATTCCATCAAAGATCAATTATCTTATGATCAAGCTATTTTAGTAAACAATTCTGCAAAAGACGGCGGCAATTCTGAGATATCCAAAGTTGTTAAACAAGCCAAGGAGCAATATGGTCTTGGTAGTATAACGGACGTTGTGCTTAATCATATGGCTTATGATAGTCCTTGGTTGGAACAACATCCTGAAGCTGGTCAGTAAATCATTTCATCTCGCTCTCGATAAAATCTCTGGTACAACCATTCTCAAATGGATCTCAAAGAGCTGAAATTTGTTTGTCTCCAGGTTACTCACCTCACAATACTCCTCATCTCGCCCCAGCAGTAGAGCTCGAAGATGCCATCCTTGCCCTCTCTGCCAACCTTTCCTCATTGGGTCTCCCGACTACACTAAACTCAGAAGATGATCTTCAACGACTCATCCCCGCAATGAGAAAAGCGGTTGACGATGCGAAATTATGGGAATTTTACGTGTTCGATGTCCGATCTTCTGTCTCTGAAGTCGGCTCATCCCTCTTACAGAATTCACCCAGTCCCAAAAAATGGGGAGGCTCTAATTTGTCCGCTCAACAATCTGTCGGTCAATTAGCCGAAGTCTTCAAGAACGAAGCTGGTATGATCGATAATTACAAGGCTTATTCATCAAGGTACTGCTCAAGAGTTCAACCTGATATCGCTGCTGGGTTTGTACAGACTGCTTTCCCCCACGAATCCCCGGAAAATCAAGCTAAGAAATGGGGTGAAATCCTTGATGTTCTCAATGTGGACCTTTACTCGGAATGTAACGATGATGTCAATTCTGCCATAGACGGAATTGTGGGTCGATTAAGATTTACTAGAATTGAAGATGGCGGACCTAAATTAGGAGCTATCACGGAAGAGTGAGTTCTTCGGGCTACTTTGTGCCCTGGTAGAAGCTGGCCAAAGCTGATTCTACTTATTATAGACGACCGTTAGTGGAGAAATACTTTACACGATTACCTTCCAACGGAACTACTTCAAAACATCCCAAAAAGTCTTTGGCATTAGCAAATAATGGTTGGATGTGGGGAGCTGACCCCTTAAAGAACTTTGCCGAGTACCCCTCTAAAGCGTACATTAGAAGACAAGTGATTGTATGGGATGATTGTGTCAAATTGCGATACGGTAAAAAGCCAGAAGACAATCCTTGGTTATGGTCTCACATGATCAAATACACTGAATTGCTCGCTGCTACCTTTGACGGATTCAGATTAGACAATTGTCATTCAACCCCTCTTGAGCTTGGTGTAGCTGTCATCGACGCTGGTAGACGAATCAACCCTAATTTGTATATCATGGCTGAATTATTCACTGGGTCGTCAGAGATGGACTTGAAATTCGTCAGAGAATTGGGTATCAATTCTTTGGTTAGAGAAGCGTATAACGGTCATGATGTCAAGAACTTCGCAGACTTGTGAGTAACTCCGCATCGAGTATGAAACAAGTGGTGCAAATCCTTGGAAAGGTCAAGATTCGCTCGCTGATTATTGAACATCGATAGGCTTTGGCGATTTGGACTTGGTAAACCAGTTGGTGAGCTATGTGGTAGCAGAGAAAAACGGTCGGAGCTGACATTGTTCGTGACAGGATCTATGGACGCTGCCTGTCTGTCATCAAGCGACGAGCTGTCACCCCCATTCGGTAAAGGAGCTGCCAGGCCTTGCATTGTTACTCCCCTACAAGGATCAGTGCCTCACGCCGTATTCTACGACTTGACCCACGATAATCAATCTCCATTCGATAAACGGACTGCAGAAGATGCTTTGTCTACAGGAGCTTTGGTTACCTTCTCAAGAGCAGCTCTCGGCTCAAACAAAGGATTCGATGATCTATATCCCAAATTACTCGACTTGGTCACTGACAACAGACTATACGAAATTGCAGATGCTAAGACGGAGAATGGTATCGGAAAGGTGAAGAGAGTGTTGAATCACTTACATACTCAAATGATGGAAGAGGGATACACCGAAGGACATGTCCATGAAGAGGGCCAATATATTATGATCCATAGAGTGCATCCCATCACGCATAAGGGATATATGTTGGTGGCACACTGTGCCTTCAAGGGTTTCGAGGGTAGAGGATGGAGTGCGTATTCTTTCCGCGCTTTTGTTTAGATACCAATCACGGGTTTTTGGCGATCTCAGAATGCTGATTCTCGAATTGCTATTTAGTCAAACCCATCAAGCTCTCCCGAACCAACATCTCATATCTCTTCGGAGCTTCCATCTCGACCGATTTCTCACAATGGAGATCTGATCCTAAAACGCATAAAGGTATTCCATCAATACTTACAGAAATAGCTGAACCTCCTATCAACGAAGGTCAGGACAATGATGGACATTACAGTGAGGTCACTATCCCCGATAGATTTGATCCGGGTAGCATCATGGTATTTGAGACCTCGATGAGCGTAAGTTTACTCTCCAGCTCTCCTTGCAGCAAGGAAGACGTCGACAGCAATCTGAATGCATAAGTGACTGAGACTTCTTGATGCATGTAGGATATCTCACCGGATCTCGACGCAAAGATCCAATCAGGGGCCAACGAAGCCTTCTCTGATCTGGATTTGGTGGACTTGAATGTGGTACTCCACAGAGCCGATGGTGAAGAACGAGATGCGACAGGCGGTGATGGAACATATACCATCCCCAACTGTGGCACCCTCGTATACTGTGGTCTAGAAGGATGGATGCATCCTCTGAGGGAGATTATGAAGAACAACGATCTTGGTCATCCACTTTGTGCCCACTTGAGAGAGGGTACTTGGGCTCAAGATTACGTTCTGGGCAGATTGGAGAAGTGAGTTATCATCTCTTCCAGGGATTGGCTCTTGCTGCCAGTCCAAGCATGATGACCACGAATCTCACGTTGGTTTGCTGACGTATTGACACGTCAAATAGGTATTTCGCAGATTTACCAAATTTATCGACACCTCATAAATGGTTAAAAGAACGATTCGATCTGATCAAAACGACTTGTCCAGCATTCATGAGACCGAAATATTTCGCTTTAGTGATTTACACTGCATACAAAGCTGCTAGAAAAGCAGTAGTTGAACAATGTTCTGAATTCATATCCGAAGGTCATTCCTTCACACATGATTTAGCTCTCTGTTCAGTACAGATGTACGGATTGGTAAAATCTGCTTCTATAAATCCATCTAAACCCGTTGCATCACTTGCAGCTGGTTTACCACATTTCGCGGCTGGATGGGCAAGATGCTGGGGTCGAGATGTAGTGAGTTTGATCACCTTATTCTCACTTGTCTTTCGATTACAGTATCTTAAAAAGAGAGCTTTTGCGAGGATTGCGTGGCGATTCGATCGAAACGAAGGAAGAGAGCTGATGATTGCCTTTATCGTAGTTCATCTCTCTCAGAGGTCTTTTCTTAACAACTGGTAACTTCACTGGAGCCAGAGATCATATTCTTTCGTTCGGAAGTACCCTCAAGCATGGTTTGATCCCTAATTTGCTGGACTCGACTAAGACTCCTCGATACAATTGTCGAGATGGACCATGTGAGCAACCTTCCACTTTCACTTTCACTTACACATGATCGTAGATCAATGGTAAATTAATCCGATTTCACCCATGCTGACCGCTTCGTATATAGGGTGGTTCTGCCAAAACATTCAGGACTACACCAAGATGTGTCCTAATGGATTAGCTTTATTGAACGATAAAGTGAAAAGAAGGTTCCCTGCCGATGATACCTGGGTCGAATGGGATTCTCCCAAAGCTTTCGCTTATGAAAGTACAGTTGCGGAATTGGTTCAAGAGATCTTGCAAAGACATGCTCAAGGTATCGAGTTCAGAGAATACAACGTGAGTACAGCTCCAAGGCGGTGGACACTGTTGCAATCACGAGCTCACATTTGGAGATGTATCAGGCCGGTCCCAACCTCGATATGGACATGAAAGATGAAGGTTTCAACCAAAAGATTTGGGTTGATTGGGAGACTGGAATTATCTTTGGTGGAAACAGGTATAATTGCGGGTACGTTGCGAAGCGTTGATGCTTACTATTACGTTTGCTGTTAGGATTGACCAGGTTACTAATGACGATCGTTCCTCTTTATAGTACTTGGATGGACAAGATGGGCTCGTCCGACAAAGCTGGAAACAAAGGATTACCGGCTACTCCTCGAGATGGTGCACCAGTTGAAATTACAGGTTTACTCAAGAGTACTTTGACCTGGGTTGATGGTTTAGCTAAACAGGGTAAATGGCCATATAAAGGCGTCAAAGCTAATAGTGAGTTTCACAACCCGAGGCCCCGAGGCTATCTTTATGAGTGTTTTCAAGGCGATGAAAGGCACATTGCTGATTGTTTTAAATCAATTGCAGTCAAAGGCGAGACCCGTACTGTCACATACAAAGAATGGGCCGATCTTATCCAAGCATCTTTCGAGAAGTGTTATTACATTCCTTCTGATCCTGCTGAAGATGTCGACCATGATATCAACCCTGATATGGTCAACAGAAGAGGTATTTACAAGGATGTTTATGGAACACCAAAAGATCGAGAATGGTCAGATTATCAAGTAAGTATACGAGTCCAGTCATACTTTCCCCCCGGTCCAATCTCGAATTTTGAGATGTTGCAGAATGTAAGGACTGATGAACAGCAATAGCTCCGATGTAACTACACCTTACCTATGATCGTAGCTCCCGAGCTCTTCACACCAGAGCGTGCGATCGGTGCACTCCAAATTGCCGATGCTGTGCTTAGAGGCCCATTGGGATTCAAGACACTCGATCCATCTGACAGCCAGTACCGAGGTGACTATGATAATTCCAATGATGGTCATGATCAAGCTATCGCCAAGGGGTGGAACGTGAGTCATTCAATCACACTACTGGCGGTTGACAAAATCGATGCTAATGTGTGCCAATGTCGCTAGTATCACCAAGGTCCCGAATGGGGATTCCCATCAGGATGGTTCTTGATGGCATATCTGAAATTCGACCGAATAGCAGGTGAAGGTAAAAAAGTGAGTCCGAGGCCGAAAACGATAGTCGGCCGCGATGTACTGATATCTCTGGCCCCGTCGAAGGATGCAACCCGAACGATGCATTATATCTCTAATATACTTCAACATCAAGCTCAACATATTGACCAAGATCCTTGGAGAGGCTTACCTGAATTGTCAAACAGTAGTAAGTCTCTTAGCTGTAATCGGCCGAGCTTGCCGGGATTCATGTTCCTATTTTCCTACGCTATTTTAGCGTTTCCTCCAATTCGTTGATCTCTCGTTTAACTCGCTTTTTGCTTTATCTCCTTTTCGGCTTCTCGGTTATTGCATATTCGGATGTTTGTATGAGAGCTGACTTTGTTGGGCGATTGCGTAGACGGATCATTCTGTTACGATTCATGTAATACTCAAGCTTGGAGTGCTAGTACCATTTTAGATGTATTAGAAGAGATGCACAAGATTGGGAAGCAAAAGTAGGCAATTTAATTTCAGATTGGCTTAGATGAGAAGGTGATGAGGGATGATTTCGGTTTCGATTTTCATTTGGCTCATCATACAAATATAAATATCAGTTTCTGTAAGATATCATTGGATTATAGTATTTCTCTTGCATTGAATTTTGCGGTATTGCAGATGACATATCATGAACCTATATATTATTCATTCGACGCTATATTTTTCCCTATATAAATTGCTTATGAAAAATTTAACCACTTTTATTAGGTAAAACTCTTTTCCAAATAGGAATTTTCTTTTCTTTTGAAGCTAATTTAAATTTAACTTCTTCTTCTAATTCATTTTCATTTAATTCACCAGAAGCATACCAAATAATAGTTGAAATACCTAATAAAACAGTAATTATACATCCTGCTAAAGCACCAATGGCTTTTGAAGTCCAACCCATTTTTACAGGGAAAGGTCCATATGGTTGACCTTTGAAATCTGTTGTTGAAAATTTACCAACAATATTTCCACTTGTTGGTGTATTCCAAAATTTACATTGATCATAAATTTGTTGAGGAACTTCATTAATTGTTTCATTCGTTGATTGAAATACATCTAATGATTCAATAAAAATTGCTGCTAAACCTGAAGATAAATGCCAATCAATCTATATTAAAATTCCATTAAAATATATTAGCATAATGATTCATTTGTTTTTCCTTTTCCAAAATAAAGAACAGTGAACTTACATGACAATGGAACATCCATGCACCTGGATTATCTGCTCTAAATCTTAATGTAACACTACCTGTAGGTGGAATTACAATTGTATCTCTTCTTGCTGGATTTGTTTGATTTTCATCAATTAAAGGATTAATTATTCTATCATCTGAAGTTACATCAAATGATTTATGAACAATTTGAAATTCGTGACTATATTTCAAATTTCAAATTGTCAACAAATATACAATTTAAATTACAGAAAAAAGGAGATAGACTTACCCATGGAAATGGAATGGATGGAAACCGGCATCCCAATTAAATACTGTTAATTCTACAATATCACCTTGTTTATATACGAAAGCATTTGTTTGAGCTCCATAAACAGCTGTATTATAAGCATCTTGACCCATTGAAGCTGCTGTTAACATTGAAGGAACCATTGGCATTTGATAAGTTATATTGTTGACTAAATTTCTCAAAAACCTTAGCATTGTGAAATTCAAAGTCATATCGGATATTTGAAAAACTTACAAGATGCTCGGTTGGTACCATCATCGTAAGTCTAATACTCAAAATTAGTAAAACATATTCAAGTTTCGAGATGAATATAAACTCACATCGAAATAAGCATTCAACTCAAATTTGACATTAGGTTGTAAAAGTTCATTTTTAAGAACAGGGTGTAATTGAGTATCATTAAAAGTTGTTATATCATCAATACCAGTTTCTACAGCTTGTGCTTTTGATGCATTTGAATCATAGGTAATTTGAATAGTATTATTAAGTTGTAAATCATCTGGTACAAGATCGTACATATCTGTATCTTGCATTATCATCATAGCGTAATTTGTACCGGTAGTGTTTAATGCTTCGACCAAAATTGAATATCTTTGAGCAACAGATACAGTTAAAACGTCGATTGGATATGGTTCCATCTCAATACCGTCCATTTCGATAATTTTCATTTGATGTTGATCCATTTTAATCCAGAACACTATTTTGACCAAAACAATCTGTAAATTTTAAATCAAAGAATTCAAAACGAAATTTGATAGTCTACTTACTTCCCAAAGTACCCGTATTGACAATGCGGATTTTATATGTTTTTCCAGCTTCGAAAGCGATTTCAGCATCGTCGCTTACTCCAACACCTTTCGACAAATCTTCATTGGAATGAAGATAAGAACCGTTCTTAGCAACATAACAAACAGCGGATTCTATAGTAGTCATAAAAGCATTAGCAAAATCCATGATTCACAGAAGTAATCTGACTTACTTGGTACAGGTTCAGCACCAGTAGGGTTAGTCCAAGTCAAAAATTCGTCCTTGATCAAATCTGGATATTCATCATGATACCAATCTGAAACTACCAGAGTGTATTCTTCATCCCAAGTAACGTTATCTGATCTTCCAGTTTGATTTTGAGGGGAAATGACAAAGGCTATAAAACAAATCAAGCCATTCAGCAAGTTGTTTCATTCAATTCATCAATAGTTATAAGGGGAAAACTTACGAGCACGTAAACCGTCGGTATTTTGACCTTCATGATGACCATGAATCCAGTAAGTACCAGTTTGGTAAGTCGTATTTATCAAATAATCCATTGTATAACCATTTGGGATTGGACATTGATTTGTTCCTACAGCTCCATCTGCCCAATTTGAACCATTGAAAAACATTCCATGAGTATGTAAAGCGGTACCAACTTTATCATCTCCCAAACCATTGGTAGCATGAACAATAAGTACATCCCCTTGGGTCGCAGTGAGCATGGGTGGTCTAGCGTAATCGTTAGTCCTTGTTGATATCAGCAGGTTTCATGAACTCACGGCCATGAATTGTTAACACCAATTACCCTTCTTTCTTGCAGCTGTCAGGTAAGGAGTTAGCAAAATACTCGATTTGATGAGTTATCGTAATCACACTCACTCCATCGGGATTAGCTGTAGTATAAGTGATATTCCACCAATGTTCTATAGTTGCGGCTCTGGCTAATCCACCAGCCAGTGTTACTGCAGAAAGCAGATTTGCGAATCGTGTCATCTTTCCAACACCTCTGTTTGGATAATTCTTGATCGTATCTAATGTATGTGTGAATCTGACAGTCGAAGCTTAAGTAACAGAAAATAAGGTTGAGATGTTATATTTTGGCTATGGTGTTTACTTTTGACTACAAAGTGAATTCGAATGATGGTAATTTCTATCGACCGATAAGAAGGGTTTTTTAGTCTTCTATGCTTCGAAGCATCCGATGTTCCGAAACCATAAAACTTTTTTTTCTCTTGGAAGTGAAGTGAGAGTTAAAATGAAATTCGATAAAATAGTTACCGGCCGAAGGTACAAGGCGGATGTATGCATGGCATTTTATCCTTTCACTCATCGTCATTCTCGTTGAATTTTTAAAAATTAATCGTGAAGGAGGAGGCGTTCATAATTTTAATCAGATACGCATTTTTTCTTTTTACTCGATTTCAGGGTATAATTATCCTACTGAATAAAATTTAGTCTGAAAAGGAAAACGGTAATTGGCAATTGGTATTATTCGTTGTTATCTGATAGCTAGCCAAGGAAGTAAGGAACGATTAATGACCACTTGGATACTTTTAGTGCGTGTTCTTCCGGACCGTTATTTCGCCCCCCTAAGAGAGAGATCTGGAATAGGATTTGAATCCGCGGTCGGGCCCTATGAGCCGAAAATACACTTCGCCAATGCTTTCTCCCCCCTTGCCCCTTTTTCATATAATTGAACATAACTTTTAATTCGCTTCCTTTCTCTATGGGTGGGAAATTAAGCGGTATCGGCCGTAGTTATCTGATTAGAACAAATCGAATACCATTCTGATCATCTGACCAAATTTGCGTCCGGCTCATCCCGTCAGTTTCCTTTTCTCACGAGACGGATAATCAGTCACAAGGATATATTTCTTTATCTGATTAGTCAACGGAAATCACAATTCACCGATCCTAATACATGACCACCATGCACAGAAGGTAGTGGAGCCAGTTGTGAAAGGCCAATCCTGAGGGGGGTTCTCACTTTATGAATTTAAATACCTCTTCACCTTGAGTAAGGATTTACGGCATCAAAATACAAAAACCAAGGAAAAGGGGATATACGAAAATAGCTTTTAAGAGATGCTCCAAACGAAGTAAACGAGGTCTCTCTTTCTCTCTTTCCTACGAAAAGGTTAATCAGGCACGTTCTTCTTTAACCCTTTTTTACGCCATGTAATTATATTTCATTATTTTTTATTTTATTTTCAAATCGTGTATCAAACGAACGTTAGCGTATCTGATATCGGGTCCGATAATGCGATTTTATACTATTTGAAGGAAAAATTCGGATGGGATTTAATCAAATCAGATAACAGTCAAAAAAAAATCATATCGGCTGAACAGGATGATTGAAGAAGAAAAGCCTTAGGCCGTAGAAAGTGGAACAAGAAAACATATCAAGGTGAGGCATTTTTAAATATTACATACTTTTTTCATATCTGATAAAAAAACGATATTGTCTAAAAAGACAGGTTGATTCTCGAATCTCTTCGCAACAAATCATTACTGAATTTGCTTCAAGTCCAAAAAGAATTACTTGAAGTGATTTACTAGGAACAAATATCTTTGAAGATGGGTCACCAGTATTTCAACGTACCCATTTTCTTCATCGTCTTCCGTGAGTACATAGCTTTGATATAGTACCTGATATAATCCACAGGTGAAGTTACTGACCAAATTCCTTACGGATATAATAGGAGAGACGATCGAAGCCGCAATCATCGTATCGGTATTGCTTTCCTTCGTTGAACAATTGATGTTGACTGGAAAATTGTCGTCAAGCAGTACTTCTATCGACGATGATAATGCTAGTCCCACCGATAACTCGGATAGGCGAAGGAAATTGATTAAAAGGATGAGAATTCAAATTTGGGCCGGTACCGCTGTTGGATTCTTATTGGCCTTAGCTATTGGTGCTGCTTTCATCGCGGTGGTGAGTAGTCATCATAAGTTCAAATCGGTATTCAATGCATACGCAAGGTTGCGAGACTAAAATGTTTCTGCAAAATAGTTTTACACCAAGCTCAATGATTTATGGGCAAAAACAGAACAAATTTGGGAAGGTATCTTCTCGATTATTGCTGCTATTATCATCTACGTTATGGGTATCGCTTTCTTAAAAATGGATAAATCAAGAATCAAGTGGAGATTAAAGCTTGCTGCTGCTTTCGATAAATCACAAGCTAAAATGCAAGCTTCTGCTGAGGAGACTGAAAAGGATAAGAGAGAAGCTAGAAGTGGTAAATGGGCTTTATTCATTTTACCGTTTATCACCGTTTTGAGAGAAGGTCTTGAAGCTGTAGTCTTTGTAGGAGGTGTAAGTTTAATTACATATCTATTTTCGATTACACGCAGCTGATTTACTGTCATCATTAGGTTTCCCTTAATGTCGAAGCTGTTTCCATTCCCATTGCTGTCATTGTTGGTATCATTGCGGGTCTTGTCGTTGGTAAGTTCACTCAAGTCAATTTTCCCTGAAAATCAAAAAATGTTGACTACAACATATCGAAATACAGGTTACGCAATTTACCGAACTGGATCTACCGCTACCCTACATTGGTTCCTTGTTGGATCAACCTCTTTCCTTTTCCTAATCGGCGCAGGACTCTTCTCAAAGGGTATTGGATTTTTCCAATACTATCGATTTGCTAAAGGTGTAGGTGGTGATGTTGCTGAGACTGGTGATGGACCTGGAAGTTACCAAGTTGCTGGTAATGTTTGGCATTTGACATATGGAAATCCTGAGACCGGTTCCCCAACTACAAATGGTGGTTGGCAAATTTTCAATGCTATTTTCGGTTGGAGTGAGTCCCCTCCCTATTGTGTGATATTCTATACTTGCCTAATATAGATTACTGATAAAGTGGAGTATAGATAACACTGCTACTATTGGAACTATTCTTGGATACGTATTCTACTGGATTCTTATCATGGTTACCCTTATTTACCTCAGATGGAAAGAAGGTAGAACAACCTTTAAATACCCAACAACAGAAAATGGTAAAATCGCCTGGGCTACTAAAGAATCAGCAGCTGCTAAACGAAGAAACGCTGGAAAAGGTCTTGAAAGACGGGTCTCTGATAATTCTGGCTCAGATGATAAACATACCAAGACTGAACCTGAAACACCTGGTCTCAGCGGTGTTCCTCACCTAAACGAGACTAATTAGACCATAAGAAGATAATGAAGCTCTTCTTTGAAAGGGGGCCTACTGCATAGACTACTTGGCGGATCTTGGAGATCATCAACCTGTCCGGTAGTCTCTTCTATAGTTGCGGCATTATATAGATGGCGTATGAAATATAAAAGTATGCATGCGGTATGAAGCAACAAAACCATCAGTAGATTTTTTGGGAACAACAAACCAAACCTGGCCAACGCAAATCAGCGACAATCATGAGTTCCATTCAGAAATCAATCGAATCCCAAATGACTTTCGTCATTGACTGCTGCTTGCGACGTTCCTCAAAATTTACCACAGCTATTACATGATCCAGCCTCTTGTAAATCTTTGAAGGTAACATGATCTTCCCATTTCGACACGTATTCCGCGTCTAGATCATTCCCGTAATGTCGCTGTTCGAGTTCTCTTAATTCCTTGATCTTTCTTTCCATGATTTCTCGAATCATCTCTTTGATTGTCTGAGCATGTGGCACACAATATACAATTTGTATTCTGGACTTCTTACCAGCTTGAATGGTATATCTTGAAGGGTTCATAATGCTTGACAAACATATTTCCAATAATGATTAGCAATTTCTCTCGCTTCTTGTTCAATTAAGGAGTCTACTGCAATCGTGTCCATGGATCCATCTCGCTGGTCTTGACGAAAAATATTGAGGATTCGGAGTTTACCATCGATTGGTCGATATACCTTCTCATCACCTAAATAACCATGGATGGTCTTGACTCCACCAGATCTGACGGAAAGACATTTATCGGACAGCTTGAGATACTGGTCGAAACGGTAATCCATACAAATGTACAGAGGTCGAATGTGAGGATTTAGAGCATATTGGAATTCTATGGAAGTTGGATTTTTCAACTTGACTTGAGTGACAACATTTTCATCAGATTTTTCTGACTCAATCTTACGTTTAGAGATACTTTTGTCCTTCAAATTGGAGTTTGAATCCGTTACAATAGGAGGGCCTGTTGAGGATCTCGAAGTTTGTTTACTTGGGCAAGGAGAAGTTCTCTTCCGAGCATGCTGTTTAATCCTAGTCTGGATAATGGGAACCTTAGTCTTATTTTGGGTAATGGAAACTACTGTAATAGGACTGAATAATCCTTTAATACTTTCAGCAGTGAAGATAAGTGTATTTACTTTAGGAAATAACATTCTATATCGTTTAGGTTTAATATTTGCACGACTTGAATAATTTGATTTATTTCCAATAAGATGAGAAAATTTCAATATTCCTTCTAAATCAATAAACTCTAAAGTCTTGGTATGGGTAAATGCTTCTACTTTTCGACTATAATCCCAATTAATGTTTATTTCTGGAGAAGTGAAATCACAACGTGATCGCCAATGTGAAGTCCTTCCAATTGTGGATGGACGTAATTTAATGGCTCCAAGAAGTAGTGAATCTACTATTTCACCTTTGATTCGGATATGAGTGTAAGCCGGAAGGAGAAATTCATCGTAATGAGGTTCTTTGAGCTTGAAAATTAAAGCTGGATTGACTTCGTATAATTCCTCCTGGATGAAGGATATGATCTCCTTAGGTAGAAGATGGATTTGATCAAGTGGATCGGATGGAGGAGTCATGATCTGATCATTGGCTTCCTTCTTGGAAATTGCGTTGGTGTCAGAAGGCATTGTGATTTATAAGTAAAGAGCTAATTGTTGCGAAGGGATTGATTGCTTGAATGAGTCAAGATGATGATCGTATTTTTTGGTATAAATGCATAATGGAGAACGGTTAAACATGGAAAGTACTGGATGGAATCCAAGTTAGTCAAGCTGACGTATCCTCGAGTCACTAGTGTGTGCGTATCCTAAAACATATCAAAGGTTGAGTCAAGTTGATTGTATTGTACAGTATGGCAAAGTTATCCGCCGAAGTTGCGCCACCGAGGACAGTACTTGAGTTGATTCGCTTACACCGTGATTGACTCTGATTCTGCTAACGCTGCGACGAAGCGTAAAGAGAATCGATTGGCTCGGGTCTCACTCCAAATCGCAGCTACACCTTGAATGCACAACTACCCATCTGACAGCCTACTAAAATCTACTCAGGCTGATGTCTTACAAAAATGGTATTCCATCTAGCATGAGATGCAGTCGAGCTCGAATATCTACGACGACAGATGAACCGAAAGGAATGCATTTCTGGCTTGAACAAAACCTTCAGCTTCATGCCAGAGAAGATGCGGATGAATGCCAGTGTTGAGGGCAAAAGTAGAGTAAGCGGTATAAAATATGTATTTCATATAAGATCTCCCATGTGATGATATTCCTTTGCTTTACCTCGATCTATGGTACTTCCAAATATGTTGAAGCTCGTATGATCAAATCTGTATGATTTTGAATAGACGATTAAATTTTTTCTTGATGATCGTGAATGCTTTCTTTAACCTTTACAACCACGTACAACCCAAAGCGGATCACCTCTCATCCATCCACCTTTTCGTAGCTCTAATATTTCTATCTTATTCCATCCACTCCAAGCTAAATAATCAGCTACCATCTTCAATCTATCTTCTTCACCAATCTCTACCCATTTTCTAATAGCTTTTGTCGGGAAACATCTATTACTGATTATTAAATGAACTGTACCATTTGTCTTAGTTTGATCTCGAAGACTGGATAGAACTGATAATGGTTGAGTAAGGTAATCTATTGATACTGTACATGTCGTTGCGTCGAAAATATCTTGAGAGTTCTCATCATCTGGCCAACCTGAAATTGTAGGATCGACATTTAAATCTTTAACAGCGTATTTCCCTTTTAATATAGGATTGGCTTTCATCTCTTGATCATTCATTCCTATTCCAAAGATTTCTATCGTGTCATTCTTAATAGCTTGTTCTACAGAAGTGGGATAATGACTAATCCAACTTGTACATAAATCTAATATCTTAGATCCCTTTGAAATGGGCAAAACTTCGGAAAAATAGTTTCGAAGTGTATTTATTGCTTGATCGTCTATATGAGTAACGAATCTTGGTTGAGAATAGAATATATTATCAGAAGATGAATCCATAGGCTGTAGGTCTTTGGATGAATATGGGAAAGGTGTTGTAGATGGAGACGATGGTGGAGAGTATGGTATTTTTCTCCATGAGGGGGATGGTGAAGTTGACATTGTACGATTATCAGGCGGGGTTATAAGATATGCAAGTCCAAAGATTGAGGTTGTAAATGGATGTGAAGTCTTGCCGATAGCTCGAAATGAATTCAAGGATGTGAACAAAGTCATCTGATCATGTTGTGCGATAATTTAATAAGTCATAATTGAGGATGAGATATGTACCAAAGATACGATCTCGATGGAATTCCTAGCTGGTCATCTGAAGTGGAGGTGTGGGCCGATCACCCGGAAGCAATTTCACCCTGGGCCTTTGGCTGAATGGTCTGATAAATGATCTTTTAACAACCATAATGTCCTGTTCAGTTTTATTCCTTAACTTGGGATAAGCATACATGGTTGAAATAGACTAGGTAAGAGAAAACGACGAATTAATCTTCACTTGATGGTGGATCCGAACGATCGAAAACATACTCACCTCCGAGACACAAACACGCTAGAACTTCCAAAGGTATACAGCTTTGAACGATCAAGAAATCTGTTTTCACGAACTGTCAAACCAATGTTCCGAAAGATGTGAAACAGGAGAAAACACGGTAGAGTTTTGCATCAAAATCAGATAAGTGTATAGCTTTTATTTGGGTTGGTTTTTTTGTTGGTTCCGTATACAATAGACTTATTACATTTATTTACCCCTTTGATCCGCAGCTAAGTTGTAGTCCACACAACTTTATTCTTACTTACTCTCTGTACAGCCCCGATCATGAATTGCTGAATTAGCAGAATAAGTATTTATCCGCCATGCGCGAACTTATTGAAGACCGTTCTTCCCAATACCCTATCTTCATCTTTCAAGCGTTTTTGAAAAATGGTTCCCGCAATATTCTTACCATTACCACAAAAGCTCATTTCCCCTAGGCTAAAAGGTAAAGCTCAATATCATCCATTGAGCTTACTTCAAAATATATGTAGTTTACTCACTCCTAGAGAACAGTATTATATGACATTATGTTCGTATGATTTATACAGGAATATAACTCCGATCATGTATGAAAAGCTTAAAATCACAAAAGATTATACTACTTCGATTTTCTGTGGTCTAAATTACGATGAAAACACTCAAAGAATGGTTCAATCAGATAATATTACTCAAAAATCGGTTTTTCCTCAAGTTCCTATGGTCAAAATGATACCTAAATTGTTACGCAAATTTACGTTGACATTTGGAAATTCATCTCAAACGAAAACATTTTATACTAAAACAGAACTTTTAAATATGGTCCAAACTCTTATAATTGATGATCCTGAAAGCCTTAATAATTTAGCTCATTATTTAAAACCGGAATGTAGTGAAACAACACATCTTTGTAATCGTAATGGTTGTTTATTAAATAATTCAAAAAATCGTATATTCAAAAATATTCAAAATATATCTTTTACAGAAGATGTACTTAAATATTTATACTGGATTCAATATGATTCTAATCAACATGGTGAAACTGTATTTGATATATTAAATACACTTGGTTGTATGCTTAATCCGAAACACCTTTGTGTTGTATCACCAGGTCCGTATCATCCTTATATGGAGAATATTGGTACTATATCACCGTACATTATGGAGAGTTGTTTATCTCAATGGCAATTAAACTCAATATCAAGTCACGGCTTCCTTTTTAATATTCCTCAAACGATTTGTCGAACTATTGAAAAAATCACAGCTTATTTACCTACTCATATTTATCCATGTAAGGAATCAGGTCAATATCTTTGCCAAAATAGATGTCAATATTTAGTCATGGAAGAAACTTTACTTAGTATATTCGACCTCAATCATTTGGGAATTGATAAAAACTTGGAGAAATGTCATGTTGTTTTGGTTGGAGCGTCAAATATGTCATTACTCAGGTGCCCTGATGAAATGATCGTTCTTTACATGCTCCAGCATTCACGACTCAAACCTCTCGCTGAAATACTCAAGCGCAATATCAAGGGTACTAGAAGAGCTTTCTCCAAATTTCAGATGATCAAGCGAGATGAAAGTGATTATTGTGTATGCTGTGGAGAACGATAGGGAGATGACATGTCATATATTTCAAGGACAATAGGGATCAGTGATTGGATTGTTGTAATATACATAAATGCGAAGATCGATCAGTATGAACGAAATTGATCATATTATTTACAGTAGCTCAATCAACACGCCCTTTTCTGTTTCTATGCTCAAATGAAGATGATGCGGGGCTGTAATAAGATTTGAACGTTCTTAAATACACATGCTGTGCGTCAACCAAATCGAGTTGGAATCATTGAAAAGCCATATAAAATTCAGGGATACTACAACAGTACATTAACTCTTCGCTCTCAATTGTCAAGGTGGAGCGATTCAATCTGAATGTCAACATTTACATGATACAACCAACTTTCTTCAAGATGTGAGAAATATATTATTCAGTGAACCTTTGATGTCTTATTTAATTTGGCCAAATCTGCATCGCATCTCTAGTCGATCAAAGGTCTTTAGGTTTCTCTAATTAGGTTGCAGTTGATTTATCACTGAATGGCCCGAAAGATTGCTTCACAAGATGGAGAATATATTCTTGAACCGATCATAGATGTAAAATGTATTCTAAAAATCTTTGCGAATGATGCTGACTTTGAAGAGTAAAAGAGACAGCGTGAGCAGGAAAAGGTTATCTAGTCAATCCACCATTTATAAGATAATCTCGCTGCTTATGGAGTGACGATCGACTGTTTTCAGTAACTTACATGAATACATAGCTTGCGTTGACTCGACATAGTATAAATATATATTACAAGCTGATCAGATTGGCGAGGGCTATTCGATCTCGAAACCTCATTTTGTCCCGCAGCAAACGCATGGTTCAGCTTCATCCAGGTTAACTACTTTCAAATACTTTTCAAACCATCCTGACATTTTTCTTTCCGTCCATCGCTTTTCCGCAGCCTTCATACAAGTTTCCATATCATCCTCACCACTAGTCTGTTGCCAAAAGATATCTTGATAAATCGCCATACCTGTATCGATGATTTCTTGAATTTCAGGGATTTTACCATTGAAATCTGGAAAAGCAATTTCGATGATTGACCTCTCATCTCTTCTAGGATGAGCACAACACCAATAATCCATATCAACATACCAAGCTATAAATGCTGCGAGTGGTGGATATTCATCTTTGAGATGACTAAGCGGGCCAATGGTTTCATGAATGTCACTAACGTAAAGTTTGTATTTCGGTCTGGCGTGACAACAAGGTAAAGGATATTCGTTCATTTTATGCCAAATTGAAGTTGTATGATTCCATTCACCAGCTATATGTATTATAGCTAATCCAAAACCTTCATCATTTGCATGAAATCTATCTCCCGCTCTACTATCATAGCATACGTTCTTGCAATCCAAACCCTTCTTCAGTGCCGAAGCAATCAGATCAGGTACAAATTCGCCATGATGAGCGCAATGAGGATATATGGCGGGGTGTATCAGTAGCTCGAGACCCAAAGCGATGTTTTCGACATTGTTGAATATAACGGAAGGATTGTCGGGTAATGAGGTAGAAATGAGACCCATAGCTTGGGCAAAGGGTGACTTGTTGGCGAACTCAATTTCGACTTGCTTGAACCATGCTTTGTGTTCATTGCTGAGATGCTGAGCGATATCCATTGCGGAATCGTAATCGGAGATGATCAGGCTTTTCACCAAATTAAGGGATCTCATCTTTCGATGGTGAGAATCAAGATTTATCTTGTAAGACTGACAATTTACGGTATTCAGCTTCTGTACCCTTGGTAGGGGATAGGAGATTCGTCTTCGTTGTACAAGAGAATATGGTTACTCACTTCATTCTTGTTGTCCTTGTTTGCTTTCCACTCTTGCTCCTCGAGGACCTTATAATCTATACCATAGAATATTTGGTAGCTGTTATCTCCGTTTACTTCAATCCTCTCATATAGGGCTGGAGCGAATAGCTGGTTGAATTGGGAATTGACGAGTAAGAGTTTGCAAAGAGTATAAATGTCTACTGATTGAGCGATGTGATCGTAGAGATAGGCTAATACATCGGACGGAAGGGTTGTAAGGTCAAGAGAGTATGCAATTGATGTATTGTTCTTTTTCTTGTTATTGCTTTTATTTTTGTTCTTGTTCTTATTTCTATTCGCCTTACTTCTTGTCATTTTTACCCAAGATTAATGATCAGTTGAATAATTTAAGATTGTGATGAGAAAGAAGAAAAGATGGATAAGAAGAAAAAGGGAAAGGTGTATAATGCAAATGTTACTTTATATACTGTATGCATAGATGTCAGTGCGCTGTCTGGAAGAAAGGCGGTTGATGGCATTGATGACGAGAGTTGACGTGTGTATCTTCTCAGTAAATGATCCATCAAGTATTATCTCGTCAGCTCAGAATGCACGGTTATGTCACTTTCAATGGCGAGCACAAATAGAGGTCGTTGAGCGCACTATTCTTCAGCAAGCAACCAAACCATCAACAAAGATGACAACGAATGTCTGTATATACAATACATAACATGGAGTTTCAAATGGGTATATCAAACTACATAAGGAGAATTTTTGATGACAAATTCCTTGTGACGTTAGTCATTCTTCCGTCAGATTAAAAATCGCTATTCAAGTTTTACCCTTCATTCAGAGCACCGGGAGATATCAAGTCCTTTCCCAACAGCAGACACAGGCTTCCGCCTTGGCTGAGCTGGTCACCCTGATGATAAACGGCTTCTTGTTGTTTTCAAATTGCCGATCGAGGTCGTTCCCTTTCTTATATTTCGAATTGCTTCCAGAATTTTTACCATTAATTTGACCTTCTTCATCGATATTCTCGTCCAATACGTCACCTAAACATGACAGGTTGATGATTTCTCCTTCTATCAAAGAATTCTCTTTGTTCTTCTTGGCGGCGGATCGAACGCACTCTGTCATCTCTTTGAGCCTAATTGGGCATTGGCAAACCCCTTGCTCTGTCAAACCGCCAAACTCGTCTCGCGGATTGCAATGTCCACATTTTTCGCAAAATAATCGGATTGTAGGACAGGTTTGGGGAAACCAGGGGAACAAAGTTGAATTATTCATACCGTGCCAGGTAAAAGATATAAGCTGAGACTTATATTTGTTGATCAAGAAACCAATATAATCATCAAAACCATCTTCTTCAGGGTGGAATTTGGCAGAAGGCTTCCAGCTGAAACAGACATGTTTAGGACGAAGTGAGCCAAGTTGTCGAGTAATCTCGGTTTGACGAGGCTGAGTTTCGCAAGCGCAATCGGGGTAGAATTCTCGCGAATTGAGGAACTTGAGGCCAAAAGCGAGAGATTCGACTTGACAGAATGGCTTGAGTTTTGACTTTGCAGGCGAATCGCTATAGGATAAGATGGCAGCGATGGCTTTTCCTCCTTTCCAATCGACAATTTTAAGCGATTTGACATGTTGAAGGTGTTCGAGCTTTCGTTGAGAAGCATCTTCAGATGTCAATCCAAATTGCCATTTCCCTTTTTGGGTCTTCTCGTCATGTGTTTTATTATGTTTACCGTAGACAACTGTTCGCTTTCCATGCTCTTGAGGGACTATTGCGGCTTCTTCTTCATCCGAGTTCTCACCTGAGGAATGATGTATATCAGAGTCGGAACAATCGCTGGAGGGATCATCCATTGTTAAATCGAGACTTCTAAATATTACACTAGTGTTATCCTGGTGCACAGAGAGCTTGCGATATAATTTAGGTATCAATTGGGTGTACCAGTCTCGAGATACTTGGATAAAGCTGAATACATCTTCTTGGTCGTAATCATCAACGTAAGAAAAGATTAGGTTGATAACCTCTCTGGGAAATGAAGAAAATGGGATTGTTTGGGTTGATTCGGGTGAAGGTCGAGATCTCTTTTTAGTTCGTTTGCTTCGCTTGGGCGCCATGATGTACGATCAGCGTATTTGATAAGTAGCGGGGTATCTGTGGACGTCCTCAGGTTGAGACAGAATCAAGCATCTATGGGTGGTATTATGGAGAGGCGAGAAAGCGAATACGGTGGAAATGAGGGTATATATACGATAGAGCAGGTAAATAAATGTATATTTATCTGTCTTAGTGGTTGATACAAGCTGACGTCAACTTGAGGGACCAAAGCATCCTTTGGTGATTAATTAAATCGTCATCGCGTCCGTGCGTATTCATGACTTGATCAAGGTACATAGTTGTATGGCATTATTGATACCCATAAGCAGAAGGAAAAAGGTCATGTTTGTCAAATCGATACAGCAACGTGAGCAGGAAATAGCCTAACTCTTGACTTAAGCGCTCCTCACCTTCATCACTTTCGCAGAACCTAGGAACCGATTATCGCCTTTGCATCATGCCATTTATCAGCCTTCGCCCAATCCTCTTCTTTTAAAGTCTCCTTTTTATTCCATACTTCTTCAACAATCCTGTTCCAAGACAAATTGGGCATACACTTCAGGCCTCGCAATTCCAATATGATACCTTTTTGTGCATCTCCAGGATCTTCAATAGATATTGTCACTAGGTTCGACGAAAGCTGAACAAGTCAGTAAAACCTGATCGTTATGATATCCACATCCATCTTTGATCGTGTCCGTACTTCTGTCAAGTAAAGCGCATTTATTGAACTGGTATATCAATTTCTTCGATTTAGGTACAGGTCCTAATAAAGATCTTTGTAAATTAAGCCAAGTCAATTGTTCTAAATTCCAACCTTGAGTTAAATATGTAATTACTTCTTCAATACACGAATGTAAATGTAAAGATATTTTACAATTTGGATAATCTAATACAATTTCTCTAGGATTCAAGTTATATCGCAATGCTCGTAAGATTGGTTGAGAAGGAATGTTATAAGGAGAAGAACCCCATGAAGATGCATTATATATATCTGCTAAACCCATAATTGCTTTAGCCGATAGATGAAGTATTTTTATCGATGTAAATAGGGTGGATTCGGTATTGGGAAAACAGGAATGAATTCTTGGAGAAGGTTTTGATTTATCGAGAGCTTGAGATAAGTGTTCAGCTGAAGGTAAATCATTTATAATTAAGCTTTGGGTATATTTGAATAATCCTACCTTACTTATGCATCTAGACGGTCTTAGTGATATGTGAGATTTTTGGTCTGATCCAGCTAATACACTTTTCACATTTCCTTTGTTGACGTTAAGTGTTCTATATAGTATTGGAGCGAAACGGTCGTGCATCTCCAAAGAGCATTGTATGAGCTTGTGTAATACGGACTGAGGCAGATTATCGAAAGCGAGGTATAAGAGGTGAACGATATCGGAAGGGAAACGATTCAGATCGAAGGGTGAGTCTTGATAGATAGGAATTTTGGCTGCACCTGATTCTACAGTAGGGAAAAGGATCAAAGTCATGATTCTGTGGTATGCTGAGAATAAGAAGATTAAATTGACGATGTGTAGTACGAAGCGAAATGAAGGTGATGCTGTGAATCGGGAGTCTAATGGAGCAGTCTTTTCTTTTACTTCTATCTTTCATCAGTCCATTGAATTTCTACTGATTAAACCCTGAACGATCCCATCTTATCTGATAAAAAACACGAACAACTTTTCATAACATTCGGCCGAATTGGCGAGAAAAGCGCGTCTCATCGCTTGGATCCGAGTATCTCCGTCAATCACAATCAACATGATATCGACATCGAGGCTTGGCAAGAGAAAGAAGCTGTAAACAAGGAAGTAGTTCAGATAAATCTCCTGGAAGCAATAGGGAATTGAAATGCAAAGTAGATGGGATCAAATACGGATTCACTAGATGAATTGCGTACTGAGTCGTTTGAGAAATCTCAACGGCCTTTCGAAACCAAATTGTTCGCATTAATAGCTCATGCAAAATGTATGAGCTTCTTATAGATAGATATAGTTTTTACTCAACGGACAGGTCATATATATGGTTTTGACTTCATTGTGAATGCGCGTTTTGGGTCTGTGCGGCATGTAGTGCAGAATCGTAATGAAGAGGTTCATTGGAGTCTGTAGATCAGATGGTCACTTCTGTGACCATCACACTTCTTCGATGTTCCGATTCCTAATGCATCCCTTGAGAGTGTCCCACTAAAAATTCTATCTTGACACCCTTCTCCTCAAATCCTCACCTGAACTTCATCTCCCAATATCTTTTCCTATCTTGTGCGACAATCAGATGTCTTACAATTCATCGGTATCACGAGACATGTCCTTTTCCTCCTCGCGACACCAAATTTCGCCACTGTCTCTTAATCGTTTTCCTCCAGAACTCGTAACAATGATCTTGAAGAACATAGAACACATGCTTAAAAAGCATTGGATAGACATGTTGACAACTTGTCAATGGATGTTTGATTATTTCGCCAAAAAACTATATTATACATTAGATATAAATCATGATAATTGCTCGAACATTTTTCAAGGTATTATATTTCATACATCATCTGAACATTTATTCATACCAGAGCCGACAGAAGGTAAAGATATAAATTTTGCGAATTCTACTACAAGTATGATATTATCAGATCAAAGGAAGATGAAGATCCTTGATCTTGTTTATGTAATTATAATTAGAGATAAAGTAGCAGGTGGTTATGTAGCAGCGCTTATTGAAAGGAACAATAAGAATACAACTAAGAAGATTTTCAAGAATTGTCTTACAATTTGTTTTAAAGAGAAAGCTGTAGCAGAACTTATATTGCAAAGACCTTTTAGTATTGGTAAAGATGTGAATCGAAAAAATTGGGAAATGTTTAGAAGTTCCCTTGTCGAACGTTAACACTTGTTTTACATTTCCCGATATACAACTCTCAGAGAATTTGTCAGGAAGGGATTGGTGGATAAAAAAAACATATTTGTGCCATTGGAGATTACACCTTGTTCAAAGTACAAAACACAAGGCATTTTATACGAATAAGTTTGATATGGATATTCGAGTAATGATTATTCACTTTTTTGATTGTAGATGTATAAGGTGTGACCCATCATATTTTCCTTCAAGTTCTGCTGAATTTCAATGTCCTTTCACTCTCGAGAATTTGGTCAATCTCATTATTGATCTCTTTGTGAAAGAGGTTGTTACCTGGGAACAAGATGTGAAAAGAAATATTCAAAACATACCAAAGTGTTTACTTGATCAGCCATGGGAATTGATTGAAGAAGCCATCCGAAATCAGCTTACCGGAATTAATCATTCTATTCGCCCTTTGAGATTCGAAAAGTATATTCGCAAATGGCAGAAGATATCTGAAGATTGGCAAGTAAATCAAGACCAATACCCTCCTTGCAAGTGCTGCGGAGATTTGTGATGGTGATATACAGTAAGTGGAGTTTTGGATTATATCGTATAGTGTCGCTGATGGAGTATAATATTCATCTAGCCAATGAAAATCGAGTAAGATGCGTTTGCATCATGTTATGAAATCGTACATAATAGAGAAAGGAATTCGATGAAATGATTGTGACACCCTTTGATGACTCATTATAACTGAGATATCCTCATTTCTATAGTCCAGTTTCATGTATTATGTATTTATCATTATCGACAGCAAGAGATTATTCTTCTCCTGCCCACCAACCCCACTTTCTGGACTTCGTTGTTCGACAAGTCCCGGGTATCTTTGATCGCAAGAGGTATTCCCGAGTCAATTTTTTCAGGAAAGATAAGATTTTTAAATGGACCGCATCGAAAGTCGAATGCTCCAAATATGAAATCATGAATCCGGTAGTAAGTCATAGAAGCTAAAGTCTACCGCAGGAGTTGAAGTTTGAAATAGGGGTTATTGTGCCCGCAAGCCTGCTTCAAAGAACTAGCTTTCAAATCCGAATGACAGCAGGATATCTTGTATACAATAAAATCACTCTGATTCGCTATCACCTCCAAGAAAATCCATTACAGCTCCTAAGGCAGACTGAAGATGCAAGAAATTAGCAATTGTCCCTGATGTCATTCTTCAATAACAAGACATTCGCTGATGTATGTACGTATAACTTACCTCATCTTTATCCAATTCTTCCGGCTCGTCCTCATCCGCATCTTCACTATCAGATTCATCTGAGTCTACAAACCTTTTTTTATTCTTTGAGCTGGTTGATCCTCTCGTTCTTCTCTCACGAGTATCCGAAGAAACTCCTCTAGCAGCTTCGAAAGTAGTCACATCGTCTAAACGATCAAAATCAGTGAAAAGTTATGAAAAATACCGACTAAGAATTTACCTAGTTCTTGAGCTAATTCGCGTTTCTCCTTTAACGCTTTAGCTTTTCCTAAAGTCGGTGTACCTTTCATACCTAATGATGATAAGAGATTTTGTAAATGCCTTGTCTGTGATGAAGTCTATTGAATGATGAAGAAGAGTATTAGCATGAGTGGAACAATCGCGTTCCTTTTTGCAAGATGTAGACTTACTGTTGGACAATCCGTAAATTCCTTTGCCCTTTTGCAAGTTCAAATGAGCTAGAGCAGTGTGAATTATCGGAAAGACTGAAAGAAAGTAGACTTACCACTGTTTCCTTACTCCACAAGCTACTACGATTCTCTTCAAATCTGCAAGTTTAGCTTCGTCAGGTGAAAGCTAATTGTCCCAGATATATCAGGGAGATATATCAGCTGTATGTCAGACGAATAATGTGGTAAGATAAACGTACACCTTCATTAGGATCTTTCTTCTTTTTCTACCGATGAAATTAGTCAGTCAGCTATCATAATTATCTTTATCACATAGATCACATACACTGGTAGGAACTTTCTTCTTCTTTGTGGGTTTTTCATTTTCATCAACATCCGACAAACCTGAAACTGATTTTGACTTTCGCTTTGACCCTTTTTTGGTTTTGACTTTTGAAGGAAGTTCATCATATACTGAAGATATATCTGAATCTGACATTCGAGCTTGTCTGAGTTCTTCAACCTGAATTGAAGAGGTTGTATCAGTCTATAATATACATCACAAAGTGATCAGTCTCACCTTTTCTTCCTCTTCTTCTTTTTCTTCGGCTTCTTGAGAAGCTTTTACAATTTTCGATTTTTGTTTCGCCGACTTCTTTTTATGTTGAGTTGATGATTCTCCCTTTTCGTTCTCGTCAGGAGAAACACTTTCGACATTTCGCTTTTTCTTTGAAGAAACCGATTTCGTCTTTTCACTTTTCAAAATAGGTTTGACTATAGGCGAAGATGAAGGAGAAGTGTATTTTGATTTGGAAGGTATTTGGGAATCATTGGAATTTCCTTGTTCTATATTTTCCTAAAAGTATCGAATGAAATCAGATCAAGAATTCATGAGAAAAACATAATTGAATTTAAATTTGAAGGTAGGTAGGTATGTATGTATGTAAGAACAAAAAGAGAGATAAGACATACTAAAGCTTCATTAATTAAATTTTTTATAATTTCTTTCCATTCTCCATTTAATTCACCTTTTTTTAAATTCATTTTATTTTCAATAATTGATCTTGCTAATTTCATTGTAAATTTTCCTTCATCAATTAATCCTCCTGATTTAGCTGCTTCTTTTATTATACTTTTCACTTCAATTTTAAGTTTAGGTAATAATGATTTATTCATATTGATTTGAATTATCTTATTATAAATTATGTATTTGAATGAAATGATATTGTACCAAGAATAGAAGAAAAAGGTTCAATTCCAATAATGTCTACTGTAACAACGCGTTCTTTATTTTTGCATTTAATTTGGTGGAGGTTAAAATACGAACCAAACAAATCGGTCACTTCACTTTCTTCGGATTGACATCCCTCAGCTCTGCATAATATAGACGAGCGGAGCAAGATTTAAATGATCTCGAAATCACAAGACTACTATGCATCATTCTAGTACTACAATCGTGATTATCGGTAAAAATTAATTACTCTATGCATATATATTCACACATATATTGAAGAATGCGAAACCCCTCTTTCTGTCACACCACAAGCCGGAAATCAATCACAAATTATTATACTACAAGAGGATACCCAATATGAGGGATATCAAGGCGATGATTCTAATCTCCTTTATGGTCGTCTTTCGAGCAGAACTATTGGCATTAGTCCCGTTCGTAGCACTACCAATCACTCCTGAAGTTGTCCTAGAAGCAGTACCAGCCGTAACGGTAGTAGTGGCTTTACCAATTCCATTTGCACTTGGTAAATTACCGGAAGAAGAGCTATTGGTAGTATACACATTGATATAATTGAGTTCAAAATATGCGTTGGCGTATGTGGTTGAGGCGTCATCAATTACATAAGTGGTATAGCTATGATTGAGTCAGCTAGATAAAACTTCTTCTTACAGATACCAGCACAAAGATCGGATTGAACAAGAGCGGCAAAACGATGAAAGCGAAGTTGAGAGAATAATATGACGACTCACCAAGTTTTGTCACCTTCTAAAGGGGGACAAGTTTGTTCAAGCAAAGAAGTTAATCCGGCAAAATCACCACATAAGGCGATGTTGATAGCTACGTACCGCCATCAACAATCAGGTTGGGGAGTCTTGTACCAATGCGAAATCAAAGACTTACTGAGCGTTTGGGCTAGGTATGAAGGTGAGTATGTGATCAGTACTCGACCTACTACCCATCATCATTGTTTATGGTTCGACTCACGTTCAAATAAAGTAGCCAAATCACAAGATGCGTTAGAATACTCTGCAGTAGGTGTACCTAAAGAAGAAGTATCGAATGTATTCGCAGTTGAGGTCACACTACTAGGTACATTTGATCGCTAATTTAATAGTGATCACTTGAGTCAGAATTCAATAAATTCCCTTGAAGACCGGGCAATTTCGAGAATGTACATTACTTACGGAGAAAAACCAAATTCTTATAGCTTCATTAGTCCATTCAGTGATAAATACACCACCTCCGTCTTTAGCAAAAGCTTCTCCATAAGAATTATCATTTTGATCATAAACTGTACATCCTGATCCAGAATTTGCAGATTGATCACAATTTGTAGCATCTATTCGTCCTGTCATAGATGATGAATTTGAAATAGTACATCTAAAACAAGGTGTAAATTGTTAATATCAGTTTGAATTTACTAAGAATTGATATATATCAATAGTGAGCAGATGAATATAACTCACATTCCTCCAGAAGTATGTAAAGCCATCATATTTTCTTTTCTTAAATTTATACCTTCGAAAATGTCAATTTCTCCGCCTGCTGGCCAATTTTCTCCTTCTACATATTTTAAAAAAAAACTATTAGCAAGTGAGGACTTCATATATACAAGACATAATAAGGGAAACGTACGAGTCCAAAATGCTCCCCAGACTGAACATCCAAATGGGACATGAACCTGTCCAAGAAACGAAATTAGTCTTCGTTTCTTATGATACCGAAGAATGATGTGATGGCTCACAGCGTCCATTACAAAGACAGTTCCAGGTCCATAAGTATTCTTAGAAAATAATTTAGGTGCATATCGTTTTTCATTATAAGGTACTAATGTGGTATTATCGACTAAATACTGAAAATTCAGCCAATCCTATTCAAAACTCTTGAAGACAATCCTATTCAAGGCTCTTGAAGAAGGGATAAAATACAGAACTCACCTTTCAATACTGCTCGTCCAGCATCATTGACATATAAAAGGGATGTATTTTGTGCAGTTGCCCAAAATGTATCTCCGCTGAGGATGATTCAATTAGGTTTACTTGATCCAGTAAGAGTTAACAAGCTTACTTGGTAGTATTATCGTATGTTTCAACGGGAAATCTCCATCCATCACTATAACCCTATAAATATCAGCTCTCACCCAAGCTTTAAGCTGTACAATACTAATAGAGGAGATACAGGATACACACAAGAATCCGGTCCCACTATAACTTTCGGTCAAAGGATATTGGGCTGCATTGATGCGAGCTAAAGTTATTATAAGAGCAGTAATGCTTAATTTCGATATCATTGTCGAAGTGCTAAGATTATTGAGCAATGTACTTTTTACCTCGTTGATTGATTGATATATTACTCAATCAGCTATTCAGTCTTCCGCGCGCTGTATTGATTTTACACGTTTCGCTGATTTAGAAGTCCGCACGACGAGGTCAAAGCGTGTTTAAAGATAAGTTGTCAAGGTGAAGCGTTCTTTTACAACGAACAAAGGAATGTCATTTTACCAAAAAAAATGTAGAGCGAGTTACAAGATTCCGAGTGTGCATTATTCAGCGGTGAAGAGACAAGGTATGTGCATTCCTTACGATTCCTTAAGTATGTATCTATGTCTACATCATTACAAGAATACAACATCATCTATTACAGGCATAAAACTCAGCGCTTGAAATTCAATCCTAGTAACATAATATCACTGGGTCCTTAACATGCTTAACTCGCGCGGCAAGCTGGAAAAGCGGTTAATACCGAGAATTACATAATAAAGCCAGGCTTGGGGAATGTGAAACACCACGTGCGAAAAAAGAAAAACAATTGTAACGTATTCAGGAGATTTATTAGCGTCATTTTCCTTATTGTCTTTCACCAAAAAAAAAAGGAGTCACAAATCACACACGGTATTTCTATATATGTTTGTTTACGTGCATGTTTATATCACACCTCGTTTCAAATATTTGTTAAAATCCCTATTGAACCTGCGCTTGGCTTTTTAATCGCTATATGATTTTCTTTAGTCTCTCACTCTGATTCCTACCTTGTATGCACAGCAGTAATAGGGTAAATGATGTTTTTTATTGAAAGGGTATTTTTAATCAATATATGTTTGTGTGTTTAGTTTGTGTTTTAAAAGTTACGCATTGACCTTTTTAGTCGCATTGACCTCGTTGTCTTCTTTTCTTTCTTCACATCATCATCATCGCATTGTACTCCATTTGTCTGGATTCATTCCTTTTTCTTGTCTTTTCTGATCATTGTTCTCACTCTCATCATTCTTGATTTCTGGTAAAGTCTATCTCGATACATTTACGATCTAACGCATTCTATCGCATTATTTAAACCTACATTTACGCTCACTCATTTATCATTGCTCAACGCTGAAACTATCAACGATCATTCAACATATCCTAACGGCAGGTCCACGCTCTTTCCTTCATCGTCAACCATCTGGAAAACTTGATTTCTGTTCTTTCAATCTCAAAATTGATCATCTCAAATCATAACGCTCCTTTACTCTTTTCACTGTCTTTACAACAATCTTCAAAAAAAAATTTAAAACAAAATGAAATTCCAAATTTTAGCTCTTACCACTACTGCTCTTCTTGGATTATGCTCTTCAGTAGTTGCCAATACTACTCCTCGAGATAAAATTAACATTGCATCTTTGGAAGCAAGATCACTTTATTTAAAAACTCGTCAAGATTTAGGTGATAACTCTACAATTGTTGATCCATCTACAATTGAAGATTGTGAAGAAGATGTAGATGATATTACTATTTCCAATTCCACAACTCTTGCTGCTGTTGATACAAATTCAACAAATACTACTTCCACAATTGTGGATGACGCAGATGATGCAGATGACGCAGATGATGAGGATGATGAAGATTTACCTTATTGTGATGAAGTTGAAGATGAAGATGATTCATCTTCCGCTACTTCTTCTTCAACCGCTCAGACCACCTCAACTGCAACTCAGCTAGGTGTTGTCCAAGCAGCTGTTGCTACTTCCAACACTTCTGATGAAAGCTGTGGTGGGGTGAGTGCAAATATCAATTTCCGTTCAGACTCAAAGCTGATAAATAAATCTAGGTTACTACTGTCACTGTCACTGTAACTGCTGGATCTGCTACTGCCGCTGCTACTGGATCAACAACTAAAAATGACCCTGCTGTAACCAATGTCGCTGCTGTTGCCTCCCCAACCACCTCTGCATCTTCCACTACTACCGAATCTACCGATGACGAGGATGATGATGATGTTGAATACGATGACGAAGAGGTCAGTTGAATCTTATTTCTATAGGCTGCAGATACCATTACTGATATATGATTTAGGAGGATTGTGAAGACGAGGAAGACGACAATACCACTGATTCCGTTTCTCCATCTGCTACTTCCTCTGCGGCTGCTGTAGCTCAGTCCTCGCTTGCTGTTGCCAACAACGCTGCTGCTGGAAACGCCACTGAATCCGTCGACGAGGATGACGAAGATTGCGAGGAAGAGGAAGATGACGAGGCTACTGTTTCTTCAACGTGAGTTCAGCTATTTCAACCGGGTTAAAGTGTTTGACTGACCAATTGATCAGTGTTAGCTCCCTTATCTCCGAGCCTACTGATGTGACAAATACCACCACCATCGCTTCCAATGCTACCGCCACCGCTACCGCTACAGCATCAGCCTCAGCCACCTTGTCCGCGAATGTGACCGACTCAGCTATCGGAACAGCCTCTGCCACTGAGTCTGTTGAAGAATCCGCTACCGTGACCGGCGCCGTAGAAACAGCTTCTACAACGGAATCAGCTACAGAAACTGCTGCTACTACACTTGCTGAGGAAGTCGTTTCAACCGCAACTGCATCTGAAGAAGATACTTCAAGTGAGACAGCTTCTTCATCAACAGTAGAAGGTATAACAGTAACAGCAGAAGATGCAACTTCAACTGAAACTCCAGTAGGTAAAAGAAGAATCGCTTTTTGGGCTTAAGGGAAATGAAGTTCTGATGAAACAAAAATATGATTTTCTGTTTTTGGACGATTAAACAAGATTACTTTAGATGTACATATACATTATTGATTAGGTTTGGTTTGTGTGAATTACCGCGATAATGTCGCGGTCTGGTATTTCACTATTACTGTTATTAACATTGATTGTTAATGATGAAATGCATTTTATGATTGTGATTATCAGGTTCATGATTTGATTGTTGGTCCATACAATTTGTTTTCGTTTTCCAATTGCTTGTATGAAGTACGCCGTTTATATGTATATGTTCAAGTGAAAGGAATGAATGGATTATAATGATTATTCGTGAATTGTGACATTGAGATATATAGTGGTAAGACATTTCTTCCACCAATACGTACAGACACAATTCTCTACTTTCACTTTTGAGTTAATTATAGAATGTGATAAAGAGTAAAAGGAAGTTGAACGGATTGATTTTAGATTGAAGATGAAATCCCCTTTATGTAACGAATAAATCGAAAAGATTTAATTTTATACAACTCGAATACATTTTCGTCATCCCATTTCTTCGAATGATAAATATATGTATATATATCTAATCTTATCCACATGTTGCTCTACATCCATCGACAGCTAGTAAAATTGATTCAGCTACTATAATTTAACTGTTTATGATAATGATTTAACTCACTACCTCCTCCATTTAAATCACTCATTGACATAAATCTTCCTCCGCTTCCTCCTCCCCCTCCTCCATTACCTCTTCCATTACCACCTGATCCACCACCACCTCCTCCTCCTCCACCACCACCACCACCACCTCCTCCTCCTCCTCTTCCATTTCCACTATTACCACCTCCTACTCCATTATTACCATTCCCATTTGATCTAAAAGTTGATCGAATTGAAGGATCTTGCCATGATGAAGGATTTGTAATTGGCTAAAAATAAAAGGAGAATAAAAAAAAAGCATAATCAGATTGAGGAAAGATATTTTGAGAAATTAAGGAGAAAAGTGAAAAGAAATACTACTGACACTTATAAGAGTTTCAATAAAAAGATAAATTAAATTAAAATAATTTGAAAATTGATTTGTTATTCTATTAGTTAAAGGTTGATTTGTTAAAGTACCTGATGAAGAAATATAATTTGAATTTGTACTCATTTTTACAGTTGTAGACTTTATGTTTTAAATATAATTAATTTTTATTGAATAGTGTTTTTATAAATTTAAGCAAAGAAATAAAAATATATATGTGTTTATGTTATGTATGAAATATAAAACTGTTGTTTCCCGGGTGGCGATATGAAAAAGGATGTGTTTAAGTTATGACGCAAATAATAATATACTCATTGAAAGATAAACAAATCGTTTTTTAATTTATGAAATAATATATTTCATTTTTAAAAACATCTTATATCTTTCTTTTTTTTAAATCATTGAAACAAAATATTATATCATCATCTTATCAAAGAATCATAATATACATAACGAATCATCTTATCTCTTTCAAACTAAATATCTAATCTCGTTATTGTACGAATCCTAAAACAAATCAAATAGCACCTATATAAATATATATATTGATATCAAATATTCGCACAGTTCACTTATCAATTGATTATCAAAATCACATCACATCAAAATACAGTCATTCCAGCCTACATAGATACTCAAATCTCTTATTTGGAGCAACAGAAGAAAATAAATGTTCTACATATAGCTGAGAGGAACACATAATAATTTATTGACATTTATAATCAATTTCAATACCTAGCTGATCGTTCAATTGTAAACAAGGTGATGGTGGGGAAGCCAGTATGTTCATATTCAAACCTTATATGTAATTCTCAGTTTTGATGTATATGCAACTTTTTAGTTATCAAGGAAACTTGTGGTATTAGGGGATGGAGCTTGTGGAAAAGTATGTTATTGCCTATATAATGAATATTGAATCACAAATAATAATATTGTAATTGTTAGACATCATTATTAACTGTTTTCACGAAAGGTGAGTTTGACTCTATAAATAAATACATGGCAAGGAAGCTGATTGTATTGAATAGGTTATTTTCCTACAACTTAGTAAGTTGTAAAGAAAGGAGAATACATTTTTTTAAAGCTAATTTGAGATTTTTAATTAAAGTGAACCAACAGGTATGAAAAGTCTTAATTTTAATCGGCTCGTTAGTATTGCAATCTAACAAAATGAATTTATTCCTCAGTTTTCGAGAATTATGTAGAAATGATGCAAGTAGATGATCAAATGGTGGAATTGAGTTTATGGGATACAGCTGGTAAGTTATAATCCCTAATAACACTTTTTTTAGAGAGATTTTCCGCTGAATATCGATAATAGGTCAAGAAGATTTCGATCGTTTACGATCATTATCTTATGCCGATACTCATGTAGTGATGATTTGCTTCTCAGTGAGTAAAATATTCATGTCAAGAGGCTTCACTAAGAGATTAAATCATAGGTGGACTCGCCAGTATCGCTTGAAAATACTGAATCCAAAGTAAGTCAAAGCTTTGTGTGCACATGAAAATGACATATTAACCATCTGTTTTAGTGGATACATGAAGTGAATGAATTTTGCCCAGGTGTAAAAACAATACTAGTTGGTATGTATCATCAATGACTATTGTATGACAATTATAAGCTAATTTTCAATTGTAGCTTTGAAATGTGACTTGAGAGAAGATCCAATAATAAAAGAGAAATTAGCCAAAAGATCATTACATCCTGTAACGTATGATGAAGGTTTATCAGTAGCCAGAGCAATCAAGGCAAGTCGTTATTTGGGTGAGTTCAAGTTGATTTTACAGATATATTGGATTCGAAAATCGAGCTAAAGCTGACTTTTGTGATATATAGAATGTTCGGCAAAGCATAATAGAGGTGTACAAGAAGCTGTATATGAAGCAGCTAATGTAGCAATAGGTAGTAGACCTAAAGGAGGTGGTGGAGGTGTTTCATCTAGTAAATTAAGAACGAGTGGATGGCGTGAAGGACGATGTGTGATTTTGTAAATCATCTTATATTCTATCCCATGTTACTATATATTCTATTTAGTGCTTGTGTGATAATCATGCATCAAGAATTAAGTTATTTTACGCCTCTTTAGTAGTAGTAGTAGTTATTTCAGTCAATCAGGGTGTTTATTATTATTATTTTTCAATAAGCCTCAAGCTTAAAATAGCCCGATTCGTGTGACATCCTAAATATATAACCGGTTAATCTTATTCCGTCCCTGAAAAACCAAACTTACCATAAATTCCATTCTAAATTCTGTCATTGAAATCTCACTCAAATTCATCCTATTCCTATCAACCTTGTATAGACCAACTACTTTGGAAAAAGTATATCAATTGTATTCATATCGTCTGATTTGTAGCATAATTCAAAGGAAGTTTTGTAATTGGAATTATGTGAGTCAACTGTGAGATACCACTCACTTTCTTCCCTTCATTTCACCGCAGGCTAGTGTACTTCATTCGCGAATCCTCACAACAAATGCTGCGCAGCTACGTATTGGTCGTGTTGAAAATGTTCCTTTCTTTCATTTGTCTAATGCTGTACAATACTTAGCCATTATCAAAATCAGTATAATTCGTTCAAATCGCATTTGTGTACAGAAGGTTGCTCAGCAGGATCTGATTACACCTTAGTCAAGTTACGACACGACACGACACTTCTACTCCAACTCCCTCTTTTGTGAGAACATCGTATACGTAGTTATACATACTCAAGCTGATTCTCTGTAACGAATAGAGCAAATTCCCTTGGCCTTATATATGGCTTGTAATGACTTCAAATGAAATTCGATCACCACATACTAGAAGGGTCTCAAGAGATCATACCCAAAATATGACTGAACGTTCACCAACAATGACAAAAAACAATATGTCATTACCTACAACGAATAGATCTATTTCAGATTCATACGCATCTTCTTTAAGTCCTTCTTCTTCTTCACCAAATCCATATAATTATAATTTCATTTCATCACCTAGAGAAAGATCACCTTCACCTTCAAGATTAAGAGGTGCAGATTTATCAAAATATGGTCCACCTAATTCATCTTCATCATCTTTAAAAAGAAAATCACCTTCAAGTAGAGCTGCAATTTTAAGACATATTAGACCATATATTACAATACGTTTTATAACACCTTTTTTCATTTGGATAGGAATAATTTGGATAATACATAATTTTATTATTACTTTACCTTTACCTAAATTATCAAATAATTTAATTAAAAATAAAAATAATAATAATAATAAAGGAGGAAATTTAATCTCATCAAGTAATCATCATTTATCAACTTCTTTTCCACAACCACCTTTACGTACTGGAGATGATTTTTTAGATTCAATTGATTCACGTTGGAGACCTTTTGATCCATTACCACCACCTGAAACACCTTTTCCAAGATTAAGACCAACAAGATTTTTACCTTCAAAATGTTTAGAACAATGGTTTTTAGATGGTGAAACATTATGTGGAAAAGATGAAATGGGAAAAGAAGAAACTTTAGATGCAACTTGGCTTTGGGTAAATGGTTCAGATCATCGTTGGAGAGATAGTATGATTCATTGGAGAAATTTAGAAGGTGTTTATTCTCCTGAACATCATTTCCGGTAAGTCTCATTTGTTTTTTTACTTTATAGCTTAGACTTAATCGATATGCTAATTTTCTTGACAACGATCAAGTGAACAAAATGAATTGGTTCATTCAATGAGATCAGTACTTGATGCTTTACCAGGACATCTTTCTACATTTCATTTAATACTTGCAGATTATCCATTTGATCCTGAAAAGGATATCGATCTTTTACCACCTTCAATAATTCCAGATTTAGAAAAATCAGTAAATTCTCGTAAATCTAGACATTCTAGATTTAATTTTTTAAATGAAACTGAAAATTCTAGATCTATTAATTCAATTTCACCAACTTTATTAACTCACCTTTCAAAAAATTGGAGAATAGCACAAACTCCTACATGGTTAGATTTTTCAAGAAGAGATAAAACAAATCCATCACATCCATATCATCCTTTTTCATCAAATCAACAAAAACAAGGTAAAGAAGGTAAAAAAAATAAATTATTAAAATCAGAATTAAATTATCCAACTTTAAGATATGCTAGTCATTCTGAAATTTTTCATTTACCTAGTTTAGATCGTGATGGATTTACAGAAGAATTAGGTGAACGTGAATGGAAAGAAAAAGAATATAGAAGAAAAGCTTTACCTTGTTTTAATTCTATGGCTATTGAAAGTCGTGTAGGATGGCTTCCCGGATTAGTGAGTTTCTATAAAAAAATCACATCGAATAATCTCTGATCAGATTTTATTACAGGCCGATGTGACCTTATCACTCAATGATGATTTCTTTTTACTAAGACCGCATGCTGTGAGTTCTTTTAAACGGAACGGCATAACGGAATTTTGATTAATTCGTATCCTACGTACGCAGGTGTCCGATTTTCACTCGCCACTATACGGTTCTGTCATACGTTTTGACCATGGGGTAAGTTTTGGCAGAGTTGGATCATTGTATTTTTTGCTAATTCCTTCTCAGTATTATCAACAAGTTCGACCTATACTTGATAAGAACCGATTTAATGACGCTGGTGAAGTTGGCGGACTTTATCATGCCAATCATCTTCTTTCTCAGCGATTCCCTCGACGTCTTCGACCATACTTTGCCCACGTACCTAAGGTGATCACTCGAGGCTTGCATCACGAAGCGAGTTTGATGTTTAAGGAGGCTTTGGCGGAAAGCAGTCAGAGAAGATTCCGAGAAATGATGCTCGGTGAAGGGGATATACAAATGCAGTGGCTCTTAACATCACTCAGGGTTAGTCAGATCTTCGAGAGTATAAGTATGTAGCTAATAGTTGTATTCAGGTTGAACGATGGCGAGAAGCTTTATTATGGACATATGTCGTAGCTAATCTTGGTACATTAGGAGATTCATCTGATACATGGAATGATCAAGCTAGAAATGAATTAAGAGATATGTTTGGTTTAAATGAAAATGATGATGATGTAATTAAAATTGAAGTACATCGTGGAGAAAGATGGACATTAGAACCTGGTAGAATGTCAAAAGTATTTGAACAAGTAGGATGGGAATCACCAAAAGCAACTGATTTTTTATTTTCTTCAATGGATGGACATATGCCACCAATTTTAAAATCTGGAATGGATCCTTTAACAAATGATAAATGTTTTTTAGATTTAGATAGATGTTTTGGATCTTTTTGGACAAGAGAAGAAGATGTTCCTTCTGCAGATATGTTTAAAAGATTAACTTTTCAATATCCAGAATGTGGTGATTGTTGTGAGTTTAATTGAATAAAAAATAAATTTTTAATTTTTTATCATTTGTTTCGAAATTATTCTGATCAATAAAATATTCAATTGAGATAGTAATTATGGCACTTGTAACTGCTTCTGGACCTTTAGGACTTTCTGCATTTTTTCCTCCAAAAGGAACTAATTTTGAAAATCAAGAAGGAGAAGATAATAAAAATAAATATGATAATAAACATAATAATAAACATTATTCAAGATATTTACCACCACCACATTTACCACTTACACCTACATGGCATGAAGCTGATTTTTCATTAGAAACTATAATGTCAATTACATCACTTCCAGGTGAATTTGTTGATTTAAGAGAATTTACAATGAAATTATTATCAAGATATCAATATTTATCTGGTTAGTTTAATTTTTATTTTTATTTTTGTGGGGGAGGCGGGGGGGAGTGTAAAAAGAATGAAAAATAAAAAAAAGCTAATTTAATTTTGATTGTTTTCTTGATTTTTTTAGCAAAATCAGTTTCACATTTTCATATGTTAAAATCAGAAGAACATGCAAATAGAGTATTTAAAATGATTCAAGAAAATTCAAAAGTTAGTATACTTGGTTTAAATGATGATATTGAAGAAAATTATGAAAAAGTAAAAGAAATTATGCAAAATTGGTTTGAATTAAGATGGCCAAAAAAAGCAGTTTGGGAAAGGGATTGGGATCCTATTATAGATAAATTAGAAGAATAATTAAACCAAAATCTTTTGTATACTTATTTTTTTTGGCTTTTTCGAAAATAATATGTATTGGATGCATTTTTTGTTTTTGAAAAAATTTGGATTCTCTCTTAAATTACATGATTCATTCATTTTCATTCAATTTTCATTACGATGTTATTTAGTAAAAGAAAAAAGAGGGTATATTTTGAAATGATTGTTCAGTATACAAAGCATCAAGCCTTGATTGAATTCAAATATATATATATATATGTACAAATAAAAAAAAGAAAAAATGATAGAATTGTTTAACATGATCTGAGATTGACTATTAAAGATAAAAATATATATTATTAATTTGTAATTCTGTTTTATAACGAGTTGTTTAGATAAAAAAAAAACAGATTAACTCACAATAAGTTCCAAGTTCATAACCACTTTTTCCCTGCATCCATCCATTACAAAATTGATGAATATAATCTAAATTATTTTGAGCAGCACATCTACCTTGATTTTTAGCTTCAGTTGCAGAATTAATTGTTAATCCAGGTTGCCATCCATTATAAGATCCAATTGCAGTTAAAACATTTCCATTATTTGATTTAATTAAATTTGAAAATAATTCAGCTGCGTGTTTAATATTAAAATCAATATCATAACAATTTCCATTTGGTGCTCCACCACAATTTATTTGTGCTAATTGCATTAAACCTGCTTCACCATTTCCACCTGTTGCAGAAGGATTACAAGTTGATTCTTGCATTGCAAATGAAGCTAACATTATACCTTTTAATCCAAATTCTGAAGCGTATTGATTAAATTTATCAATATATGGTCCACATGGAGAAAATACTCCATCAGATGTTAATTCTGCAGCAATTAATTGATCTGCTGTTACCATTGGTGGATTCCATCCTGATCCATCAACACCACAATTTAACCATCCTTCAACACCATTTGGAGCATTATCATCGGCATTTGAATAACCACAAGAGCTAATTTGTTTTAATATGTCATTTTATGTTATGTTTAAAATTTTAGAAAGATGACTTACTGATCAGTGATAGCTAAAAGACCTGAGACGGAAAGACCTCCAGAGTTCGAATTGGAAGTTTGAGAAGGCTCAGACCAAGCGGAAGAAGTTGTGGTAGCAGCAGCAGTCCAAGTATCGGCAGCAGCGGAGGACTAATGAAAGATGATTAAGAAGTGATTCCTTTTTTAGTTCTACATAGTGGACTTACAGGTTGGATCCATGCTTGAGCATTATCGACACTGGTGTTATCGTTATTGTTGGTTCCAACAGAAGAAGCAGAAGAGGAAGATACAGCAGAAGCAGAAGCAGAAGCAGTAGTGGCAGTAGGAACGGCAGCTTGGAAAGAAGTAGTACCAGCTTGACGAGGTCTACATTGTTGACCACCTCTTTTCTTGATATTCTTCTTAATTACTTTTTTAGCTTGAGAATGACCTGCATTATCTCTAGGAGCTACAATAGCTCTAGGAGAATTTTCATTTTCCTTGATATGTCGAATGGATTGACTGATTCGTCGATGTCGAAGATGAGGTGGATGAGGTGAGTGAGTAGAAGCGGATGTTAAAGTAAGAAGAGGAAGGAAAGCAGCAATCAATGTGAATATTGAAGGTAACATTTTCGTGCTTTAGTTTGGTGGTATTTATGTGAAGGAAAGTGATGAAAGAATGAATGTAGTTGGATATTTGAATCTATTGATTTGTTTAAATAAGCAAAAGATCAGAACGGTTATAATAGATGATTGAAGATGTGAGAGTGGTGTATTGAGTAGAAAGAGTGATGCACTGTTCCAGACAGCAGACAGGAAATGAAGCTTTGCGGCGTTGGTTGTGACGATGTAAGGTGTTATAAAGGTGAAGAAGATTAAATATATAAAAGACTTACCTGATCTAATTGGGAAAGAGTCGTTTCTTATTTCAACAAGTGTCGAGAACACGAACAATGCGTTATTGGGGGATTTGAGCAATGGGCGTTTTTTTTTCTGTTCTTATTGATTTGAAACACACAAAAGGATATTGGGGGGAAGCGATCAATGCGAAATTATCAAAGGAATGTGTGGTGCGTTAAAAATGTTAAAATGAAATTCCCTCGTTTCACCAAACAATAACTTTTTCCTTCTTGATGATTTATTTTCGTTAAAATATGTTCGTAAAGAATGAAATGATATAACAGCTTACTCTCTTATGCCAAGTAAATAATAAGAAATATAAAAATCAAATAGTGTCTTGTCATTCATCTATCTATATAAAAGGGGTTTGTTGTGTATTCGTCTATGTATAAAGTAAAAGGGAATAAGAGGCGTGTGATTTTACTTTCCTTAATGATTTGTATAGCATAATATTGATTCTATTCTTATGCGGAGGAAATCAACGGTATATATTATTGTTGTATATTGATTTGAACCAGCCTAGATGCCAAGCCTCAATCACATTTCCTTTTTTTTCTCTTTTGAAAGAATTCGCACAATAGGGTAGGTTAGTTGGTTTCATTTATCGGCATGATTCTGAATCATATTAGAAAAGAAATGAACATGTATGTCACTTATAATTTCAACTCCCTGGTCTATCTTCAAAACAAATACGTTGACCCTTGTATAACCCCACTTAAAAGCATACACTAGTGATAAATTTATAAGAATAGTTAAAGGGTGAAACATAGGACAAAAGCATAAGAACGAAATAAACAACCCAAGAGTGATGATGATTCAGGGTAATAAGATATGATCATATGATATTATCTCGGCTACTCACTCATTTTCACTCGGCAGGGAAAACTAATCAGTCGCGTGAAATAAAGAAAGTGACAAATTGCCGTAATTCATTTTTATACATGTCAATATAATTAATATATAAATCTCCTTTATCGTCCATGATAAAAAACGACATGTAATTATCTTTATCCATCTATCAATCTATGTACAAATTTTTATATACACAAAATAATGTACAACCTTTTAAAGAATTATCAAATTTGATCATTATCTTCTTCATCTTCATTTTGTTCAGTCACTTTCTCTAAAAATATTGTTGATTGAATTGGACTAATTCTTCCTGATCCTGATCCTGATCCTGATTGATTTTCAAAATACTTATAAGGAAGTAAAAATTGTTTATCTTCTTGTTCATTCATTGATAATGAATTAGGACTAGGTGATTCAGGTGATCCAAAATTATTAGGATTTAATAAATTTTCATCTTCATTTTGATTTTGATTTCCATTTCCATCTTTATCAAATCCTTGTGAATTTAATCCTGGGAAAAAATTTTCATCAAGCATCATTTTTTGAGCTAATGAACCAAAATCTAAATCTAAATTTTCTAAACCTGTATTTGTTAAAGGAATCATAAAATCTGAAAAATCTCTTGTTTGTGGTAATGGACTTGGTGGAGGTAAATGTTGACGTCTTTCTCTTTTAACTCTTGGTGTACCTTCAATTTTTAATCTTTGCATTGTACCATCAATTAAATCACGTGAAGAATTTGACATTCCAGTAGTTTGAGGTGTAAGTGCTGCTTTTGCTGCTGCTCTTCTTTCTTTTGCTGCAATTTCTTCAGCTCTAGCTCGATTTTGAGATCGACAAAACTAATAATTGCTTATTAGTACTCCTTTTCAAACAAATGACTAGATAGAATTTTGGTATTTACCCTATATGATGATGTAAAAGTCCTAAAAATACCAAAGAAATCTTGACTTTGTAAAGGTCTACCCATTTCTTCACCTTCACCATAATAAGTTTCAACATCTCTTAAATCTTTATCAGCAGAGATTATTCCATCTCTTAAATCTTGTAATCTTTCTTCCGCTACAGCAGAAAAACGGAACATTTTTTTAGTATATCCATCAACACCTTCTTCGAAATTATTTCTTAAAGAGTCTCTAATTTTTCGAATTTCATCAAGCATATGTTTTGAGGTAGATTGCATATCTGAGTAATTGACTAAACAATATTACCAGTATTTTTAGCTCGGACTTAGTACACCTAAGATTGGAGATCACTTGACTTACCTCGAGAAGCTTCAGCAGGTTTAGTCAATTCATCTAAAAATCCATCAAGATGAGGGAAATGTTGAGAAACAGTTTTTTCGAGGAAATGAAGTAAATTCCCACCACCACTGGATTTTGTATCGACAAGCTAAAGACAAACGCAATCCATCAGATCAATATATTATGGGCATATACGCAATATGACTTTTGAACTTACCCTATTGATACTAGCAATTTTGAAACCGAAAGCACCACCAGCAAAGTTTGTACCGTTCAAATAGTTACCCATAGTAAGGATAACATTGAGTAATTTTTGGAATCGTTCAGCGTGTCGCAAGTCATGACAAGCACCTTTGAGTACAATCAAGCTCTGTATAAGGTCTCAGCTGATTGTTCTTCTTGTATGGGATCAAGAGGGAAACTGACCTGTTCGAGTAAATCCATATTCTGCGCAAAGCGAACTTCAAATAACATTCCTTTCACTCTATCATTCAGATGAGGTAGCTGTATCAATCGCACCATCAACCGATCCGCGGGATGAAGCAATTCTAGTTCAGACTCAGTATCGGCAGAATGAGTTAGAAGTTTGCCCCGCTAAGCTATATCAGCCTGATTCAAGTGTAAACAAGTGATCAAAGTCCAACTCACATCATCATCATTTGGTAAGACACCTTGCAATTCACGCAAGAAAGTTTCGGTACAAAGCTCGCTACTGAAATTAGCGATAGCTTCAGATAACCTCTCTGGATCCTTGAAGCTCTTCGCCGTTGAACCGGCCATGAGGATTTCTGATAACTCAACAAATTAGCAATTGTCAATAAATGTTATCGTAAAGCTTAACCTACCGATTCTTTTGCGATGATCTGGAGCCAGAACACTCTGCAATTCAGTCTCTTTACGTTTTTCTGTTACCATAATTAGCCAAACGACCTACATCATGTGAGGTGCTTTGAGAATTACACTTACTAACGGCATCATAAATGATCTCTTTCGCCTTGAATTCATCTTCCATCTCATCCCATAGGTTGACAGCTCTCATTTTATCTACTAATTCACCTTCGACATCATCTGCTTGACCCCAAATAGTCTTCGCCAATTGATTCTTAGATACTTTCTCCCATTGAAGTTGCTTCATCTTCTTGCTAGCTATAAGACCAATATCTTTCCGAGAGTCATTTGATCCATATAACAAAGAGCTAATTGAACCAAGTGGTGCTCGAGCGATGGTAGGCAGAGAATTGGGAGATACATTTGGCGGTGGGGGCGGTGGGGGAGGTGAAGCCGCTCCAGCTGTCTTCTTGAGGGATACACCGCCTTTTATACCTGCCAAAACTCCAGACATGCCAGACATGCCGGCCATTGAAGTGCTTCCGATACCCAGAGCATTGGGAGGTGGGGGAGGCGGCGGCGGTGGTGGCGAAGAGCCGAAAGGCGTGGTAGTGATGGAAGGAGGTTGACTGAAAGGCAGAGGCGGTGGAGGCGGCGGTGGTGGTGGTGGAGGAGGTGGTGGTGGAGGGGGAGGGGGAACAGCGGAAGATATTGGTGACTGTATTCCGGAATCCCTAACAGGGGTATTCGTTTCTGCTTCTGAGCTTTTCCTCAATTCTTCTCCCTCTGATACCGTTGACAAGTCTCCATCTTCCTCTTCGGGTAAGATATTATCAGCGTTAAGACCATGGCGTATGGATTTAGCTCTACTAAGTACTTGTACTCTGAAACTATCACGACTTCCCGGTGTTCGAAGCTCGTAAGATAAGCCAGAAGTATAGCCTGTACCATTTGTTCGTTGAGTAAATTGACTATCTCTATAATCTTCACCTTCTGATACATCATCAGCAACCATACCAGCAGGTGCAGAAGAACTTCTTGATAAAGCTTTGAAACGTATTTCCTCTAGGAATCTAGGTGGTAAACCAGGTTTTTTCGATTGACGATATATTGATTTCTCACCAACAGGAGGAGCATTAATATCGAATCCACGTCGAGTAGGTGTCATATCATCTCCTTTACGAGCTGTACGTGAAGATGAACCTTGTGGACGAATTGGTGAAACTGAATCTGCACCTTTGGCCAAAGTATTTTCGATATGAGCTCTAACTCGTTCTTCTTCCGCATCCATAAATTGAGAACCAGACATAGCTTTCCTTTCTCGATGCGTTTCTCGTTTAGTATTCTTCATTTCACCTTTGGCTTGACCACCTAAAGCTATTTTCTCAGCTTCCATAACTTCTGCATCCTCATCTTCGCCTTCCTCTTCTGAATCATCCTCAAGTATAGTAGATCCTGGTCGAGATGTTTTTTTCCGATTTTTACCTTCCAATTTACGAATGGTCTTTTTCCTTTCCCATTGTTCTCGTAAATCATGAATTAATTTCTTTCGATCTATCGGTCCATGAGTCATTTCCTGTACTTGATCGAGATGATTCGTTTCGCGAAGCATATTAAAAAGCTCTTGAATATATAATTCTAAATCGGCAATTCGTTGCTCGTAATCTCGCTTCATTCCTTCCATTTGATCGGTGACTGTCTCAGTAGCGGCTCTTGATCTTCTCAATTTTTCCTCTAAATCAAGGACCTGAGCTTTCAACTTCCCGACTAATCCATCATCACCAGCAGATATCTCATCCTGCAATGTCCTTCCCTCTTCCTTGGATCGAGCTAAAGCAGCTTTGGTACTCTTCAATTCTTCTAAAGCTTCATCTAAACGATCTTGTTCAATGAATTTACCAACTAAATGCGAGACTGAGATACCAAATGCTCGAGAGAAATCTTGACTTAGATCCGGTGTATCACTCATCACTATGCTAGTGATTAGCTTATCCAGTAGTTGGAAATAACGAACTTTCTCCTCTTTGTCCCCTTTGATCAATAGCAGATGTCGAAGAGCATTGAGCAAATATGCACTAGCTTTCGATCCTTTGGTCGTCTGTAGAAGAGCACGAAAGACATCTTCAGGACTTCGCATGGATTTGAGCATTTCTCGATCCTCCTCATCTACTAGATCTCGACGATCATTCTCCGATTCTTCCTCGTACTCCACGATCATACGAGTTGTATGATCATCGCCCCATTGCTTGATCTTATAAAATACGTTGAGGATACCAGCTGATTCTAATTGAGCACGGATAGAGCATCTAGCTTTGATCTCCTTGCCGGACATGAGACCTTGCACTAGGCAAAGCATAGTGACCTAAGTAATTAACAACTATCAACGATGTCCTTTCCGTGAGCGCTTCGATTGCTCTGAAACTTACACAATAGTCCATCAAAGAATTGTCATCCATCCCTTTCAAGTCTTTGCTCAATCCTACCATACTTCCCATCCTCCCTCTTCCGTCTATGGTAGCTTCGAATTGTCTAAGCCAAGCATCGAATCTACCAACTTTATACGCTAGATCCGCCACAGTCGCGTTGATTTGCTGTTCGAGAGCAGTAAATCCAGATAAAACTAGACGAAGGCCTAAGCGAGGGTTGGCTTCCTCATCGTAATGGCAGAAGAAGACTAGGATTTCTCCCGCAATCTTTCGACAAACAATATGAGGGGAGATGAGAGAAGATACAATCGCATTGATGACTTGAGGTTTTTGGAAAGCGTCTTGAGCTCCAAGCTACTTTATTAGCTCTATCAAACAATATCTTCAACTCACTTTGTTTCCCAAAGACCTCTTTAAGCATTTGAGTAATTCTAATTCTAACGCTCCATCAACCGGTCCTTTGCCTTTACGATGCGTAATACCATTCAGGTAATTTGCAAGTACTACCTGACCTTGATGAGCCATGAAATTATGCATCCAGCTGTGAAACGTCAGCGATCAAGTAGATTTGGTGACTATAGATGATATTAAACCTACTCTAGGGTTTCAGACCGCAGACTGATATCCAAAGCTCTCAAATGATCTACAGTTAATTTCCCATCTAGTGCTTTGGTAAGATACCATTCCGCTGTCGTTCTATCCAAAGTCCTTGCATCTACTCGTTTTCCTTGACTCATCCTATTTAATTCCTCTTCTTTCTTACGAGCCGACTTAGCAGCTTCATGTCTATTCCTGGCATCTGCTTCTACCATTTGCCATTTCGAATCTACAGGAATTGAAGCAGCTGTTTTGGCTATATTTGAAATTGTTGATGATATTGAACTTCTAGAAGATATTGAAGGTACACCTTTTGGTTGTGAAGTATCTAAATCTCTATTTTCTAATAATTGTTGGAATAATTGTTCAATTTCTGAATCAGATGGACGAGGGAAATTAAATTCATTTGTACGTGGTGTTTGAGGTATAAGAGAAATTGTTGAAGTGGAAGCTATAGGTGTTGAACGACCATTTGAAGAAGGATATACATGTCTACTTGAAACACTTGATCTTGTTGGTTGAGGAGGAGGAGGAGGAGGGGGACCATCAAAAGTTGGATAACGTCCATCTCTATTTGGTCTTTGAGAATTAATCGAAGAAACTGAACGTATTGACATTGTTTCAGGATCTTGAAATCCGTATCCAGCTGCATAAGGATGTCTGACTTGACCACCCATTTCCGATGGGGTAGGAGAACGACCGATATTTTGATTAATTACTGTAGGAGGTTGATAACGTATACCGGTAGAAGAAGAGGTATCAAGTACTATACCAGGTTGATTATACCTTACTCCTCCTACCGGATCAGCTGTAACTCGCTTTGATGAGCCAGGTAAGTCTGATGAAATCGTTCCTACTTTTCCTGGATCCGTCATATTTGATCTTCTATCCCTTTCTCCATCATCTTTGTTAGATCTTCTTCTACTACTCGACGGCATTGGCAATCCATCTGCTCTTCTACTAATACTCATTGGTGTTCCTTGTTCCGTTAACATTGGATTGGTGTTAGGAGGACTTATCATTCTACTTGGTACATCTTGACCGCCTCTAGTAGCTGATGATGGACCAGCTACTGGTGCTGGACCGGAGGAAGGTAGTTGATTATACGGAACAGATCCAGCAAGACCATTGGGAGATGGTGCACCATGACTTGATGACGCTGAGTTTGAAGAGCGATGTTTTCTTCCAAATATCGAAGTCATGGTCTAACAACGTTAAGTGATTAGCTCGTTTTATTCCAGGTCAGGCTATGCAAGAATGACAATCTGGTACGTTTGACTTACAAATAGCTTTTGTTGATATACTAAACACCAGACCTGAGCAAGACGAGCTCTTTTGGCCTGGTGTTATTGTTTATATCAATCTCGACTGAATGATTTATTTTCTGAATATCAAATCGAGCTCCGCGTCGCCACAGACACGATAGATCGATCAGCGCGTCGAATGGATATATGTGAATATGGATGAATTTCCAGAGCTTTCACTGGTATACTAGGTGATACAATTTTATGATTGTTAATTATGATTTTGTTCAAAGGATAAGGTAACAAAAGAGAGATGAAGTAGAGGTTTCTTGTGTTGTTGTGTGTTGTATGTTGCGTGTTGAAATGATAATTATAATTTATAATGTTATTATAGTTTAATTGACCCTGAATAGAAATCCAAATAATAATAATAATCTCATCTTTTCCTTCTTCATTTAACGCGACACACCTTTATTTAACAGCAATTCGACATAACTCTTATACATTCTCACATTTATACAATTAATCGCATATAATATATATGTAATTATGTCTTTCTATCTAGCTATAGTATCTCCTTTAGATTCACCATTATTTGAATTATCTTTCACATCTTCTAAACCTTCTCAAGGATCTTCATCAACTTCTTCAACTTCATCTTTTCCTTCTTGGTCAACTTTTACAGCTACAAATGGTTCAGATTTAGGTACAGATGGATTAGGAACTGTTAATAATAATAAAGTAGGTGGAACTTTAGGATTATTAAGTGGAGAATCAAAAACTATTCCAGAAAAAAATAGAGCAATTTGTCAAATGATTGCTCATAAAAGTTTAGATAGTGTAGAAGAAATAATGGAAAGTACAGGTAATTTGTGAGTAAAATCCTCATTTACTAGGTTCTTCTCAAAAATTGACTTTTATGATAGGTATTTAAAAAATATAGATAGACATAATGAGTGGATTGTATCAGCTTTTATAGCTACAAATGGTAAATTAAACTCATTTCGAGGTAGGATTTATATATAAAGCTGATCTTTTTTTAATCTAGTCAAATTCATTCTTTTACATGATATTAAGAATGACGAAGGTATACGATTATTCTTTTTAGACATATGGGAATCTTATGTTAAAGTAAGTCCAATATTGTGTGACTATTTCCATACCGGAAAAAGTAGACCTAATAATGGCAATCACACTTAGGTCCTGCTAAATCCATTCCACACTGTGAATACACCAATACGGAGCTCAGCATTCGAAAACAAAATAAGGGCAAGTGCAAAGCGTAATTTATAGAGAAGCATATATGCTCAATTTGTATAAATATTAAGACTGATGTTCAACATCTATAATGGGCATTTCATGCATACTAGTAATACTGTTGTCTAGTTATAATGAAGGGATTTTATTTCGAGTGTGCGTAGTACACGACATTTATGCAAAGTCTTCAGCTTTACCGGACTGGCGAGAAATGAAGAAGTCAGTTCTGAGCGTTGTATCCCGATATGAAGGATTTGTCAAAACTCACTACGAGTAAACCGACTGATCATAAAAGCGCAAAGAGTTTAGTTGTAGCTCATACAAAAGTCTGGAACTTAATTGTACTCACCAATAAGACCGAAAAGACCAAGTACAGATCCGAAAATCTACATAAACCAATTAGCTGAAGTCTGATATACCAAATCATAAGGACTTACCTCAACGATTAAGATCTTTACGAAGAGTTGAGGGTCTGCAGCATCTGCTAAAGCAGCAGTAGAACCGGTAATACCAACCGAAATACCACATAGTAGATTACAAATACCAACAGTCAATCCTCCCCAGAATAAGGCGAAACCTGTCAAAGAAATAAAGCAATAAGTCAATCCTGACATTACAACTGATCTCCTTGTATGAACTTACCGGTATAATAGTTATTAGCAGTGTAAAGGTTTTCTACATCTCCATTAACTCTTGATGAATAGATAATAGCGATAATTACACCTGTTCAGGGGATCAGGGGATCAGCCAAAACCAATAAATATATGACATTTGAAATTATGACTAACCATAGATAGCTACTACTTCACAGAAAATAATACTATATTTTAAGATCAGAATCGAATCGATTTTTCAAACAAAAGTGTGAACTTACGAAATCAAATTCTTTGTACTAATTCTTGGTGCTCTAATACCACCACCTAAGATCGAAGCACCAGTGACGAAAATACCCCTTTTTTCAAGAGGAGAAAGAAGATCAGCTGCAGATAAAGGTTCTCGATAAAATAGATCTGAAATCGAACATACCAAGCAGCACCAGTCACACTCAAACCGATACAAAGTCCAATACCTGTTAAAGCCCAAGCATATGGACTTGATTCAGCAAGGAATTTACCGACATTGAAAGATTCTCCTTGACCTATTACCTCGAAATTAGCGTAATTATATAATACACAAAATTCAAGTTATACAATTTAGCTTACCGGTGAAAAGGAGATACAGTCCGACGGCAGTGGCAATCGATGTTGAGGAGTACAATAAACCTGGAGCGAAGTATCCCATTCTGATGACTTGACCGATATTGTCGAGGGATCGGGCTGAAGTCGAAGTGACGATGAAAAGACAAGGATGATGTGTTTATGCAAATAAAGGAGGAGGAGTATAGATAGTTAGATGATGAATGATGTGGAATATGGGATTCAGGGTGTCTTTATCGTTTGGTGGTGGAGGATCAAAGTACCAACATGGCGCGTGATTATTGTTCACTAACTATTTCAACCCCCTTCATTCACTTATCAAAACTCTACTATATCAGCTTGATATTACGGTACACTCACAGCTACTTCTATTCCCTATCAGCATAACACAGCTCGTCGGAACGTCTCACTTGTGACTAAAAGCTCTTTTGTGCAAGGGAATCTCAAATATCAACGTATTAAGCTAGGACATACTTGTCAATATAGGCATTGCAAATTACTCCAATGTCTAGCAAATCATCTCCTTCCCCAGCCTCAGATAAGGAAGGTGAGGAGATGCAAAAATGGGATACTAATGGATCCACTAAAGGTATGTGACCAATCTTCCTTCTTATCCAAGCAAATTAACGCTAAAACAACCTTCATAGATGGTAACTCATCCTTGAAACGAGTTAGAGAAGGTTCATTGGTGCGTCTTTATCTATTCACAGGAATTGAAAGCCATTCTCTCTCAAATGTTTCTGAGCTGATAATGAGTACAACCTTCAGGAACCAACACAAGCAGAATCATCTATACCTGATCCAATTGCGACCAAGAAAAACCGAATAGGAGGAACCTCCTCTAAAACATCTTCTGGTCCTAATGATATCGCAGAAGTTGATGGTGAAGATCATTCTTCACCTGCTCAAGACGTCGGAGTAGATGCTACCGCCGAAGATAGCCCAACTAAGAAAGAAGAAAAACCAGTTGGGGAAGTGAGGAAAAAGGTAGAAGAAATGTCTTATGATGAAGAGAAAACCCATAAAGCCTCCACAGATGTCGCTGTGAAAGAGAACGGGAAGGAGGAGAAAGTAGAAGCTGAGGGGGCGTATGATGATGAAAATTCGCCAGCTGATAGTTCTTGGGAGAAAGTTGAAAAAGATGAAGTCGAGGGATCGAATGCGGATCATCTAAAGAGGAAGGCTCTGAATAGGAGTGAAAGCTCATTGGTTCAAGGGGAGGAAGATCTTAGTTCAAAGCGTTCGAAAGAAGCTGGTACCGTGAGTATCTGACTCAAAGATATCTACTTCTTCATGAGGCTGATTGAATCATCACAGCCTTTGACTGAGGAAGTTCAGCCTGCTACCACTTCGACCACCAAGAAACCACAAACTACCTTCAGCTCTTTTGCTTCTTCCGCATCCCCTTTCGCATCCATCAAAAGCCCCACTCCACCAGTAAATACCCCTCCTTCCACAGGGCCAATAGCTCCGTCTTCAGCACCAACTTCAGCCAAGAAACCTCAAGCGACTTTCGGCTCATTCTCTGGCAAATCTTCACCATTCGCATCAACAGTTCCGAGTCCAGCACCCACCTCATCGACACCATCTACTGGGACATCTTCCGAAAAACCTGTCAACGAAACGAGTGCAGCACCAAAGAAGCCTCAAGCTACTTTTGGTTCTTTCTCATCTTCATCTTCACCTTTTGCAACCACTTCCACCACTAAATCCACTTCTACGTTTGGTTCTGCCCCAATTAAAGGCTCAGCATTCGGTACTTACTCCAGTACATCCTCTGCATTCTCAACTAAGAAATCTACGCCACCTAAGGGCGAGAGTGAAGCAAAATCTGAAGCTGGACCATCGAGTTTCGGGGATATCCTGAAGGAGAAAGGAGATGATGAAGATACGGAAGAAAAGGTTGAAATGCAAGAACAAGATGGTGAGTTGGATATTCTATTCTGATGATTTGCTAGTCGGGTTAACGGTGAATCATAGTTACCACGGGTGAGGAAGATGAAGAAACTGTCTTTCAAACACGTACTAAGCTGTATACGAATGAGGGTAGTGCAGGATGGAAAGAACGAGGTGTTGGATTATTAAAGTTGAACGTAAGTAGGAAGGATGGTAGTGGTGCTAGATTAGGTGAGTGATTGTTTTCTTCAAGTCAAATTGTGTTAGATTTGTCTCACTGATTGTTGATAATCACAGTGATGAGAACGGATGGAGTTCATCGTTTAATTCTCAATTCAAAATTATACTCGCATTTAACGCTATATCCTGATGGTAAGATGGTAAGAATGACTTTACCTGAAGATGGGAAAATGACAATAGTTTGTTTCCGAGTGAGTATTAGTATATCTAGTATTTAATTTGGATTTGAGGTTGTGGATTAATTCGAGTTCAATCGTTACAGATGTCTAATCCTAAAACAGTTGATGATCTATGTGAAAATATTGAAGAAAATCGACCTTCATCAGATACATCAGATGTATAGATCAAAGTAACAATATTTATATTTAGAAAAGAAACAATACATAGTCAAATTTTGACAATTAAATTTAAATCCATACTAACATTACAAGCAAAGTAGAATAAACAAGTTAGAATATAATGAAATAGGTGAAGATTGATTGATACCATTTGGATTTCTTTTGTTGTTTATATGTTATGCACTGTGTGCATGAGATGTATAGGTATTGTCATTATAAACAATGTGTTAAAAATCCCAAATAACATGACATATTTGCATAAATTGATCATACATTAAAAAGAAAAGAATCTAAATTATTTCAAAACAGGCGTGTATCCAATTTTAATAAAGTACAAAAGTCATCATAAAGAGCACAATACAATTAATAGATATCCTATTCTCATTCGCTGTTCATTCAATTCTGACATTGATCAACATATAAGGTGATAAAATCTTTATAATTTCTAGATTAAATTCTTGAAATTGTATTTGAAATAGGAAGATTCGAAATAGAATGAATTTAATTTTATTGTTGTTGATCAATAATATTTGGTAAAGGTTTAAAAGAAGCTAATTCAGCAGGTGAAGCGTAAAAAGATATAGGTCTAGAATTAAATTGAGTTGATGTATAACTATAATAAATTTTATTAAAACAAAATACTTTGAATTATAACATGAGAATTAAAAACTTACTGATCTGATTTAGAATTTATATTTAAATTTGAATTTGAATTTGAATTTTTAAATTGATTTTTTCTATTTAATTCATTATTAACCTTAACCAAAGGATTAACTTTGAAAGAATCATCAGTAGTATAAATTTTCTTTTCCCATGTTTTACTTATTGTTGGTTCATTTAATAATGTGTTTAATAATTTTTGAAATAATGAATTAGATGATTTAGGTGAATTAGATTTAATTTGATCGTTTGTTATTGCATTTTCTTCTTGAGAACTCAGATTAAATATTTGATCATTTTCAGTAAAAAAATTTGATTCGACGTTATTCTGATTTAATTGATTAAGATTTTGTTCATCACCCACAAGCATAGGTGAATTTTCATTTTCATTAGATTGAGATTCCAATTTTTCAGGTGAATGATTCTCATCTCCTATATATCTATGCTGTGTTCGTACCAATTCATAAGTTGAATGACTTTTATAATTTTGAACTTTTCGTATTGGTGATATAGGTTCTAATTTACTTAAAGGATGATTTTCATTATTATTTTGAATTTCTTTTTGTACTTTATCATTTTCGTTATTGGTATTTATCTTATGAAGAGAATGAAGAGGTTTAAGATGTGTAGGAGTTGGCATTATATTTTATCGTTTTACGATTTTGGCGGATAATATAATGCAGAAGATGAATTGAATGTTGTTGTTTTGGATTTATAATTCGTTATTTGTTATTTGTTGTAAAAACCGATCTGTTTGATTTCTGTTTATTATTCGCACAGACTAAAAGACTTGAACCTTTCCATTCAAATGACTGATAAAGTTAATTATGAATGCCTTAATTAAGGAATATATCAATTTATAAATTCGTTACACAGAAAGATCATTTTAAACAGTAAGAAATGCATGACGATCATTATAATGTTTACTTATTTTTGAATGACGATTATACTTGAACTTGATAATAAATAGGATATATTTGATTGATTGATGGATGGTGTGTGTGTGTGTGTAAATTCATCATTGATGTTAATTAGCTTCATTCGCCACCGCCAGTCTTGACCTTGTGGCGCCTGATTATAAACGTCCCGAACTCCACTTTCCATCACCCAATCTGCGAAGTCCCAAGGGCTTGTATCAACGTCAAGTGAGTAGACCATACGATCATCCATGTGTGCATCCAATATCAGTCATTCGTTTGACGGTCCAAACGCAAAAAAGCCCACCCCTCTACCTCCTCCCAATTAAGGGAAGAAGTAGAGAGGTGGGCATCTTTGACACAACAGCAAACTGTCCTCGAAGAGGTCAAAAGACTGTTGAAAGGAAGAGAAGAATAAATAAATAAATAAAGATGATGCGTAGTAAAGTAGTAATAATGCAGACGAGTAAAGGGGTAAAGGGAAGGAATTCAATGAATGGTAAAAAAGGAAAGAAAGCATAGTATGTCAACGCCTGTCCAATGCAAATTTGACGAGGCGCGTAATAGCAAGCATGTAGTACGAACCCTTTTCGAGAACCATGACCATTTATTTTCTTTCCTATGCACATTAACAAGTTCAACCTTTTTCAGTGCCCAAATTTGTTGCTCGATCCATAATGGCTCAATCCCAGCGAGAGGATGTAAGAGATACGTAATGGATGAGTTGTGGGGTGAGTGTTATTCGCATTTTAATTTTCGTATGGTGAGTGACGATTGCCTGTTAGACTACGCTTTTTTGGCTCTTTTTCCTATTTTCGCTTCGGTTATTTCTGATGTTGTTTAGATCTGCCCTTAAGATTCAAGTAATGATCGTTAAGATTTGTAGCCAACCAACTCCGATAATTTGACTGAAGACGAAAAGTAAGAGAAAGAGCCCACAATGACCATGACGAAATACCAGCTGAGGTAGATAACCTAAGAAATCGTAACTGCTATGCTGTGACTGTATTGAACACTGAATTCCAACGCCACTTGAATAACCTCGCTGCGTTATTTCGTTACTCGTAAATATCCACGACAACAACAAAGTCCGGGGTCGAATTCAAATGAGACGATAATCCCGAATGATGAAGGAGCTGTGAGGAATTTAGGAGTAAAACGATACAGACTAAAGGCGGGGGAAGGCAATTCAGGTTACTTATTGTAAAACCCAATGTAAACAACCATTTTTGATAGACCAAATAAAAATAAGAAAGAAAGGAACAACAAGACAAGAGAAAAGAAAGAAAAGGTATGGGACGTTACCAACACCTTTCTTTTCTTTCCTCCGCTCGTGTTTACCATTTACTAGCTGAAACCACGTTTTATGCTTGTGCGTTGCGCATCTGAGCGATGTCGAGTGCAAATATCGTAAAACCTTATAATGACGAGAACTCGATGAGTATTGACGATTAAAATGTTTTCCACGATAACGCGTTGGCAAGTGAGTGAATCGCTTCTTTCAAGGTAAGTGTCGAACTTGTGTCCTCATCTTGATGTAATAGTCACGCAATAGCTTGAAGTGACTCAACCGAGATCCTGAAAGGATTAGAGGAAGAGAAAAAAAACAAGATTGACAGCGACAAAAGAGCCAAACAACTCAGTGAAGTCATGAAGACTCTCACCTGGGTTTTCGAAGAAAAGCACGGTGTTAACACTCTGGTAAACCACAAAAGACCGGAGGTCATGAAAGCTCACTAGAGGTTTTTCCACTTAAGACTATCTTTTGCCACATCTTGGTTAGAGACGGGTGTCAGATATCTCAATAAATTCACTAAGTGCTAACGAGCGGCAAAATGGTCTCTTTCTGAACGACCATCGAGAGAAGCATTTTGATGATGTCGACGGGTGGTGAGAGGATGAGATGTCGAGGTTGCTGAGTAGGAAGGGTGGTTAGTAAGGCCCATCGAGTTGTTGATACTTGATTGATGGTGAGAAAAAGAAAAAGAAAGAAAGAAAGAAAGATATGAGCTGGGAAAAGGAGGGGATTATATGTGTCTATGGTGTGATGGAGTTGTTTACTCAGTCTTAGTGGGATTTTACCCTTCCTTTGAATTGCAATTACAACGGGGCGATACGCACACAAAACAAAGAAACAAAAGATGACTCAACATAATTTGCAATCTTCATTTGAAATTTGCAACAAAAGCTACGTAATCACTTGGACCAAAACTGCCCTTTTGAGTAAACAGAAAAACCGCACGATATGCAAATTTCAAATAAACCACGAGGCATTTGCAAACACAGCTGATGACCAAAACAGGGAATTTTCACCCTTATGACGGCATTAAGGATTAGTGGCGGCCGTTGTTTGTGGAAAAGCATCTGAAATGATCCAGTATCTTTGCTTATGGCCAAAACATGTCTGCAACCCAAGCTTCGTGAATCTGAAGCTCCGTGAGCTTGGGACGATTTAGAATAGAGCAGTATGAGCGGATCTATTGAGCTTAGCGTACAAGTATGTACAATTGAAATATACGAGTTCTTGAGCGCCTCGGTATCATCATTTCACTTGAACTGAACATTAAGTATCGTTGCTCATCTACTCGCCCACTGTCTATCGGGCGAGAGTATCATATATCATCTATGTCCGATCGGGCAGATTAATTTAAGAATATTCCTCACCCTGTGGGGGCATGGTCTCTTAACGCGAAGTAAGAGGTAATGTGTTGTAGAATGGCTATAGTGGACTGTCAGCCTTGATCCACAGTTAATCACGTTGCAACTATACTTTAGCGAATGACATGAATGGACACGACATGTTCTGAAGCTGCCACTTCTTTGATGATTCCAGCCTCATCCGGTGGATAAACGTTCAGAGTAAGAGTCTAGATTATTCTGGATGCGAGATTGGGAGAAATACACATCAAGTGATCGTGACTAATGGAATCCGACCTTGGAGTGCCGCTTTGGGTGATGAGAAGCTTAATGAATCCTTCGTTGTCATATATCATATACATTTCGATTCCAAGAAGACATTCAGGTCCCTTTTGCTGACTAGCAAGGGAAGTCTTCCACCCTTTCATGATTTCCAATAATAGACATGCATCACGTTTTACAAGACGGAAGGAGAAGTAAGAATGCAGAGCTGAACAGGACCAGAAGTCACTTGGCAAGGTATGGGTGTTGCATTGAAGCAAATACCAGTAACATTGAAGGACCTCAGGACCAAACGACTTGTCGGGAAGAGATTGTCATTGAAGCAATAAAATACAGAGGTCAGGCCATGAGATTGGGATAACCCCTCATGATGCTCAGGCATTATATCGGTGCTTGTGATAGAAGATGATGATGGACACATTGAAGCACATCCTTGTGGTATGAAAGGTTCATGAGCTGATACCACCACTTCAAGATGATCGGACCTCTTGCAAAAACAAACAAACTACGTCGAGATAACGACTCAAGATGAATGTCAAAGGAGTCGCACTGAGAATGCCCTAATGAACCCCGCTTCGAGTCGATTTGTGAACGAGACTTGTTAAACGCGTTCCCGAATTTAACCCTGTTTCAGTGCAACGAAAAATGTCTTGAGCATTCTTAAGGGCAACGAAGCACCATCTCAAAAAGGACCGCACGAAACGCGATAGCATATGACTTCGTCATTATCTTGAATGTCAAATGTCTCGATGCCACTTATCGTGCATAATGTGCGAAAGCAATTGCTGTCAAGTACGTCAACAAGCTCAGTCAGACAAGTAGGACCATAGTCATAAGATCTCTGACCAAGATGCATGCTTGATCCTTCATTACCGCGATCATTCGGATCTGCCGAATGATCATTTAAACGACGATATAAGGAATGCCTTTATACTAAGTACACTGCCCTAATCCCGTGTTACTGTGGTACAGCCCTGCTGCTGAACTATCATTACGACTCCATCCTTTCTCATTCTTCGTAATCCAACTTGACAAGCTCAGATCCGCGATATATCATTCTTTATGACCGGAGAGCGAGCTATATAACTAGTAATTTTCGAGGATATCCACAATGATAAGTAGGTTGATACAAGGTCTGATATTTGTATTCATCGTTTGGTACCAGCAGCAACGACAGAGTTTCTTGTTCTTTTTGTTTAAAACCCCAATGTGAATAAATTTAGCTTAAACATTTACTGTTGAAAGAAAAATGAAAGATTCGTTGAACATACAGGTTATCGATATATAAACTTAACATTTCATTATCTTTAGCAAGTTTCTCGTTATCAGTTTCTATTTCTGTAATTCTAATTAATAATCCACGTAAACCATCTCTTAATTGAAGTATATCTTTAATTATTTTTTCTTTCTCTAAAGCTGATTCAACTGTAGGTTCTGGTATATCTATAGTGCTAGGAGTTGACCATGGTTCTTCTATGCCGCTCTCTGGGTAATTGGAAAGTGACATTTTCGTCTAATGGCTTTGATCCGGTTCGGGGTTTGGGGATCAATGCTTTGAGGTGATCAAAATAGATGAAGACTGTTATATGGTTGACTTCCTCGACGAACGACTGCACCGTATGATAATCGAATTACGTAAATGGGAGAACTTAACATGTAGCGCGAAGTGGAGGTGAACGAGGAAATGACGGTGTTACCACACCTAATTACTTTTGTTGGATAAATCAAGTCAGCTTATTGTTTTCCCCAGGAGCACTTTACATTTAGGTGAAGCGGACAAGATGGCAACGATAGCAATGAAGACGTTCGAGCTGAATAATCAAGTTCAGGTGAGTCATTCTTTGCTTAGACAAGGCGAATGATTATCATGGTTGATATGATCGATCCCGTTTGCAGTCTGTTGATCCGACAACAGCTATCTTCCAATATTCAAGAGAGGACGAAAAGTCTTTGGAAGATGCCGCGCCATGGTCACAAGAGTGAGTCAAGCTCAGCATACTGTCAGAAGCGAGAGCTCAACATGGTATTGGTCTCATAGTCCGCACTATTTTCATACGGTCAAAATATCAGCTGTAGCGTTGATCAAAATGGTACACTTATTCCCGTCCCTACTGATCATGATGAGCTGACGATACGATCAGGTGACACACGCTCGATCAGGAGGAGCATATGAGATCATGGGAGTCATGTATGGTAGAGTTAGAGACGGAGTATTTTGGATTATGGACGCCGCTGCTTTACCAGTCCAAGGTACGGAGACCAGGGTCAATGCGGGGAATGAGGTGAGTTCCCTCATGATTAGTCTCCTTATTGAGCCATAGCTGACTTCATTACAGGCGATGGAATATATGGTCAGCTTTCAAGAATCCTCGAGAGAAGCAGGAAAGGGCGAACTATTGAGAGGATGGTATCATTCGTAAGGTTGATTAACATTAATCTTGAGGGAGATTGTTGGACTGATCGAGATATAGACATCCTGGATATGGTTGTTGGCTTTCAGGTATCGACGTGAACACGCAACAGAATCAACAGAAGTTCAATGACCCTTACTTGGCGGTAGTAGTGCGTCTTCTCCCGGTTAAACTCATTGCATCTCACGGCTAATTAGTGTATAGATCGATCCCAATAGGACCGTATCAGCCGGTAAAGTGGAGATTGGGGCTTTCAGGACCTATCCAGAGGTAAGATTGCCATGAGAAGGTCTCAGCGGCAACTGAATGAGACACTGTACTAGGGCTACAAACCACCATCGTCCGGAGCGTCTCAGTATCAGTCTATTCCGATGGATAAGATAGAAGATTTTGGCGTGCATGCAGATGCATATTACCCCCTCAAGGTCGAGATATACAAAACAAAGCTGGACGAGGAGTTGCTTGACTTGTTATGGAACAAGTACTGGGTGGCAACCTTGAGTTCAAGTCTTCTTACTTCTGTGAGTCACACATTATTAGGTAGAAAGTCGCTTGCTTACAAGAGAAATCTTATCATAGAACCGAGAGTACTCCACTTCCCAAATCAAAGATCTCAATGCCAAGTTGCAAGGTGCATCTGCCGGTCTTGGCAGCTCATCCACCAATCTCAAGCTAAAGGCCCCGCCGCCATCTCAAAGTGGTAGTAAAGGCAAAGCCAACAGTAGGGAATATGCGGGAGTTGAAGAGGAAGATACAGCTCTTGCAAAAGCTGCTAAGGACAGGTACGTATGATTTTGTTTGCCTTACGTTGACTGCCCATCTGCTCTCGGAGAATTTGCTCAT